>NC_084634.1:1668617-1761567 GCF_033978795.1 Nerophis ophidion | reverse complement strand
CTGTCATAAACATGTGCCATATAGTGAGACCACACTAAACAACACTGTCATAAACATGTGCCATATAGTGAAACCACACTAAACAACACTGTCATAAACATGTGCCATATAGTGAGACCACACTAAACAACACTGTCATAAACATGTGCCATATAGTGAACCACACTAAACAACACTGTCATAAACATGTGCCATATAGTGAAACCACACTAAACAACACTGTCATAAACATGTGCCATATAGTGAACCACATGTCATAAACATGTGCCATATAGTGAAACCACACTAAACAACACTGTCATAAACATGTGCCATATGTGAAACCCACACTAAACAACAATGTCATAAACATGTGCCATATAGTGAGACCACACTAAACAACACTGTCATAAACATGTGCCATATAGTGAAACCACACTAAACAACACTGTCATAAACATGTGCCATATAGTGAGACCACACTAAACAACACTGTCATAAACATGTGCCATATAGTGAAACCACACTGTCATAAACATGTGCCAATATAGTGAAACCACACTAAACAACACTGTCATAAACATGTGCATATAGTGACCAACTAACAAACTGTCCATAAACATGTGCCATATAGTGAAACCACACTAAACAACACTGTCATAAACATGTGCCATATAGTGAAACACACTAAACAACACTGTCATAAACATGTGCCATATAGTGAAACCACACTAAACAACAGTGTCATAAAACATGTGCCATATAGTGAAACCACACTAAACAACACTGTCATAAACATGTGCCATATAGTGAAACCACACTAAACAACACTGTCATAAACATGTGCCATATAGTGAAACCACACTAAACAACACTGTCATAAACATGTGCCATATAGTGAAACCCACACTAAACAACACTGTCATAAACATGTGCATATAGTGAAACCACACTAAACAACACTGTCATAAACATGTGCCATATAGTGAACCACACTAAACAACACTGTCATAAACATGTGCCATATAGTGAAACCACACTTAACAACACGGTCATAAACATGTGCCATATAGTGAAACCACACTAAACAACACTGTCATAAACATGTGCCATATAGTGAAACCACACTAAACAACGCTGTCATAAACATGTGCCATATAGTGAAACCACACTAAACAACACTGTCATAAACATGTGCCATATAGTGAAACCACACTAAACAACACTGTCATAAACATGTGCCATATAGTGAAACCACATTAAACAACACTGTCATAAACATGTGCCATATAGTGAAACCACACTAAACAACACTGTCATAAACATGTGCCATATAGTGAAACCACACTAAACAACACTGTCATAAACATGTGCCATATAGTGAAACCACACTAAACAACACTGTCATAAACATGTGCCATATAGTGAAACCACACTAAACAACACGGTCATAAACATGTGCCATATAGTGAAACCACACTAAACAACACTGTCATAAACATGTGCCATATAGTGAAACCACACTAAACAACACTGTCATAAACATGTGCCATATAGTGAAACCACACTAAACGAACACTGTCATAAACATGTGCCATATAGTGAAACCACACTAAAACAACACTGTCATAAACATGTGCCATATAGTGAAACCACACTAAACAACACTGTCATAAACATGTGCCATATAGTGAAACCACACTAAACAACACTGTCATAAACATGTGCCATATAGTGAAACACACTAAACAACACTGTCATAAACATGTGCCATATGGTGAAACCACACTAAACAACACTGTCATAACATGTGCCATATAGTAGACCACACTAAACAACACTGTCATAAACATGTGCCATATAGTGAAACCCACACTAAACAACACTGTCATAAACATGTGCATATAGTGAAACCACACTAAACAACACTGTCATAAATGTGCCATATAGTGAAACCACACTAAACAACACTGTCATAAACATGTGCCATAATAGTGAACCACACTAAACAACCTGTCATAAACATGTGCCATATAGTGAAACCACACTAAACAACACTGTCATAAACATGTGCCATATAGTGAAACCACACTAAACAACACTGTCATAAACATGTGCCATATAGTGAAACCACACTAAACAACACTGTCATAAACATGTGCCATATAGTGAAACCACACTAAACAACACTGTCATAAACATGTGCCATATAGTGAAACCACACTAAACAACACTGTCATAAACATTTTTGCGGTCCCTTTATTTAGAAAAGTACCGAAAAGTACTGAAAAGTAGCCGCATTACTTTTGGTACCTATGTACTCTATATATGCACTTTGGTTGTCATGGCGACAGAGACATTGTTTATGTGCATGTTTTTCATGTTGAAGCTTTGATTACGTGATCATAAACAAACTGCTGATGACCGTAATGAGGTGATAAACGTGTGTGTGTGTGTGTGTGTGTGTGTGTGTGTGTGTGTGTGTGTGCGTGTGTGTGTTTAGCAGGTGCTGTAACATTTGAAGGTGCAGCTGCTCACATTGTTGTATTCATCCCAGGAGGAATCATTTGGAAATTCCATTTTGTCCACTTCCAACCTCCACTTTGCCAGGACAGGTGTTCACTAGTGCCGTGTGTGTGTGTGTGTGTGTGTGTGTGTGTGTTGTGTGTGTGTGTCATCACGGGATGAAGCGCTCTCTCATTACCTCTGATCGCCTCTTTGACCCCACATGGTCACCTGAGCGATGAAGAGGCGAGTGTGGAAATGTTTATCGATTATTCCGGCGAAGGCGGCGTGGCGCAGAGCGGGGAGGGGGGGGGGGGGGTGGGGTGGGGTGGGGGGAGAAGGGGGTTGGGGGGATGTCCACACTTTGGCGAGCGCACACGCAAGAGGGAATCAAACAAAGCGCAGACAGTGAGCCGTGACAGTACCCCTCTCCCTAACAGGTTTGTGACAGTACCCCCCCCCTAAAAGGACTTTGAACTGACAACCTTTTTCTGACAGGCAACCTCTCTGATCACAAGTGTTTTGTTGTTCCTGCTCGCCGTCACTTCACCTTTGTTGACGACCGCACTCAGTCACGGACGCAACACACAAACACACACACACACAAAGACGAGTGTGTGACCTTATTGCAGACACGACTCTGTGCCGTCACATTCGGAATCCCAATAAAGTTAGAATTTATTCAAGTGGTGACATTTGAACTCGGGCTGCCTCCGAATTACAAGGGCGACACTTGTGGCATTTCACGTAAACACAGACACACACACACACACACACACACACACACTTTCTTGTAGTTCATACATTCTGGGGACCTCTGAAAAATGCCTACTTCTTTAGAATCAGTCTTTCTAGATATATAAAGAAGTGTATTCACAACATTAATAATATATACATACTATGCAAATATATAAAAGCTTGTTTTAAAAAATGAGTTGGAATTTCACAAGAAAAAGGTCATAATTTCACAAGAAAAACGTTGAATTTTGGCAGTGTTAAAACAAAAGACGTCATTTTACTCAACGCAAATCAAAATTTTACATGGAAAAAACTGAACATTTGTGCAATATTATAATTTTACGTAAACACACACACACACACACACACACACGCACACACACACACACACACACACACACACACACACACACACACACACACACACACACACACACACACACACACACACGCGCGCTTTCTTGTAGTTCATACCTTCTGGGGACCTCTGAAAAATGCCTACTTCTTTAGAATCAGTCTTTCTAGATATATAAAGAAGTGTATTTACAACATGAATAATATATACATACTATGCAAATATATAAAGGCTTGTTGTAAAAAATGAGTTGGAATTTCACAAGAAAAACGTAAAATTTTGGCAGTGTTAAAACAAAAGTCGTCATTTTACGCAAAATTTTACATGGAAAAACTGAACATTCGTGCAATATTATGATAAAAGTTGGAATTTTACGTAAACACACACACACACACACACACACACACACACACACACACACACACACACACACACACATACATACACACACACACACACACACACACACACACTTTCTTGTAGTCATACCTTCTGGGGACCTCTGAAAAATGCCTACTTCTTTAGAATCAGTCTTTCTAGATATATAAAGAAGTGTTTTTACAACATGAATAATATATACATACTATGCAAATATATAAAAGCTTGTTGTAAAAAATTAGTTGGAATTTCACAAGAAAAAGGTCATAATTTCACAAGAAAAACGTAGAATTTTGGCAGTGTTAAAACAAAAGTCGTCATTTTACTCAACGCAAATCAAAATTTTACATGGAAAAACTGAACATTAGTGCAATATTATGATAAAAGTTGGAATTTTACGTAAACACACACACACACACACACGCTTTCTTGTAGTTCTGACCATCTGGGGACCTCTGAAAAATGCCTACCTCTTTAGGACCACCCTTTCTAGAAATATAAAGAAGTGTATTTACAACATTAATAATATATACATACTATGCAAATATAAAAAAAGCTTGTTGTGAAAAATGAGTTGGAATTTCACAAGAAAAACATAAAGTTTGGCAGTGTTATAGCAAAAGTTGTCATTTTACTCAACGCAAATCAAAATTTTAAATGGAAAAACTGAACATTTGTGCAATATTATGATAAAAAGTTGGAATTTTACTCAATAACAGTTGCAATTTTACAAGAAAAACTGGAAATCTTGGCAATTTTCTGAAAAGATACATCATTTTACTAACATTGTAACAAAAGTCACAATTTTATAAGAAAACGTCAACATTTTGCATATATTATAATAATAATAATCTGAATTTTACTTGGCAAAATGATGACAAAAGTCATCATTTTACTCCAAAAACATGTCCCTATTTTACAAGAACAACAAAAAAAATGGGTAATATTGTGATAAAAGTCTGAATCTTATACGACAAATGTCACCATTTTGCATAAAAAGTAATATTTTTACAAAAAAGGTTGTTTTTTTTTACAAAGAAAGTCATATTTTTACAAAAAAACTAACATTGTAACATAAAAAGTAATAATTTAAAAAAAAAGGGAAGATTTTTACGAAAAAGTAATATTTTTAACAAAAAAAAATATGTTTACAAAAAGTACTATTTTTTACAAAAAAATTTAATATTTTAACAAAAAAAGTTATAATTTTTTTACAAAAAAAGTTTTTTTTTTTTTACTAAAAAAGTAAAAAAAGTTTACAAAAAAAATGATTATTTTTACAAAAAAGTAATATTTATGCATTAAAAAGTAATATTTTTGATAAAATACGTACTATTTTTACAAAAAAAAGTAATAATTTTATGAGAACATCTTACAATGTTACACGGCGCCAGTGGAGGTGACGCCACAGTTGCCAGGGTTACGGCTGTGCAGGCTCAGTACACACGGTGCCTCCTCAACAATTTGCTGTCATCACAGACATGCTGACAACAAAGTTGCTGTAGTATGACTGGTTGTAGTATCCCTTCTCCTCCCCCTCCTCTTAGCTCCTCCTCAACCTTCCTCCCTCCTCTTCCTTCCTCTCCTCTGCCGTCCTACTCCCTCATCCTTCGTCCTCCTCTATCCTCTTCCTTCCTCCTCCACTCTCCTCCTACCCCCTCTTACTTTCTCCTCCTCCGCCCACCTCCGCTGTCCTCCTCCTTCCTCTTCCGTCCTACTTCCTCATCCTTCCCCCTCCCTCCACCTCCTCCACCCTCCTCTTCCCTTCTCCTCCCTCCTCTTCCTTCCTACCGCCCACCTCTGCCCTCCTCTTCCCCCCCTTCTCCTTCACGCTCCTCTGCCCTCCTTCTCCCTTCTCTGCCCTCCTCTCCCCCTTCTCCACCTTTCCCTTCCTCCTTCTCCTCCTCTGACCTCCTCCTCCGCCTCCTCTTCCCCCCTTCTCCTTCACCCTCCTCCTCCCCCACACTACTCCTTCTCCCTCCTCTGCCCTACTCTTACGCCTTCTCCTCCTCCGCCTTCCTTCTCCTTCTCTGCCCTCCTCTTCCTCCTCCTCTATCCTCCTCTTTTCCCCCCTTTCCTCCTCCGCCCTCCTCTTCCCCCCTTCTCTTCACCCTCCTCCCTCCTCCTCCTCCATCGTCCTCCTTCTCCCTCCTCTGCCCTACTCTTTCCCCCTTCTCCTCCTCCGCCCTCCTCTTCCCCCCTTCTCCTCCTCTTCCTCTATCCTCTTCTTTCCCCCTTTCCTCCTCCGCCCTCCTCTTCCCAACTTCTCCTTCACCCTCCTCCTCTATCGTCCTCCTTCTCCCTCCTCTGCCCTACTCTTCCCCTTCTCCTCCTCCGCCCTCCTTCTCCTCCACCGCCCTCCTTTCCCCCCCTTCTCCTTCACCCTCCGCCTTCCTCCTTCTCCCTCCTCTGCCCTCCTCTTCCCCCTTCTCCTTCACTCTCCTCCTCCTCCGCCCTCCTCCTTCCTCCTCTATCGTCCCTCCTTCTCCTCCTCCGCCTTCCTTCTCCTTCTCTTGCCCCTCCTCTTCCTCCTCCTCTATCCTCCTCTCTTCCCCCCTTTCCTCCTCCGCCCTCCTCTTCCCCCCTTCTCCTTCACCCTCCTCCTCCTCCTCCATCGTCCTCCTTCTCCCTCCTCTGCCCTACTCTTCCCCCTTCTCCTCCTCCGCCCTCCTCTTCCCCCCTTCTCCTCCTCTGCCCTTCTCCTCCTCTTCCTCTATCCTCTTCTTTCCCCCTTTCCTCCTCCGCCCTCCTCTTGCCAACTTCTCCTTCACCCTCCTCCTCTATCATCCTCCTTCTCCCTCCTCTGCCCTACTCTTCCCCCTTCTCCTCCTCCGCCCTCCTTCTCCTCCACCGCCCTCCTTTCCCCCCTTCTCCTTCACCCTCCGCCTTCCTCCTTCTCCCTCCTCTGCCCTCCTCTTCCCCCCTTCTCCTTCACTCTCCTCCTCCTCCGCCCTCCTCTTCCTCCTCTATCGTCCTCCTTCTCCCTCCTCTGCCCTCCTCTTCCCCCCTTCTCCTTCACTCTCCTCCTCCTCCGCCCTCCTCTTCCTCCTCTATCGTCCTCCTTCTCCCTCCTCTGCCCTCCTCTTCCCCCCTTCTCCTTCACTCTCCTCCTCCTCCGCCCTCCTCTTCCTCCTCTATCGTCCTCCTTCTCCCCCCTCTGCCCTACTCTTCCCCCCTTCTCCTTCACCCTCCTCCTCCTCCGCCCTCCTCTTCCTCCTCTATCGTCCTCCTTCTCCCCCTCTGCCCTACTCTTCCCCCTTCTCCTCCTCCGCTCTCCTCTTCCCCCCTTCTCCTTCACCCTCCGTCTTCTCCCTTCTCCCTCCTCTGCCCAACTCTTCCCCCTTCTCCTCCTCCTTCTTCTCCTCCCTCCTCTTTCCCCCTTCTCCTCCTCCGCCCTCCTCTTCCCCCCTTCTCCTTCACCCTCCTCCGCCTTCCTCCTACTCCCTCCTCCGCCTTCCTCCTCCTCCCCCCCCCTCCACCTGCCAGTGAAAGTAGTCTGGTCCAGATGTCTGTGGAAGCCTCCAGAAATGTATCGGCAGCAGCTCAGCCAAGACGTCTGCGGAGGAGGAGGAGGAGGGCGGAGGAGGAGGTGGAGGCAGATGACAGGTGGGATTGGAGGCCGGCGGGAGGGCGAAGATGAGGGATGAGCGAGGGCCGACATGAAAAGATGAACGACAGACTTTGTGGCCGAGACAAAGCGTCGCTGGGAGGATTGATTCACTTCCTGGTGGGCGTCGCCCGCCGTCATCCCTCAACACGGCATGCAGACAAACAAGGACGCTCAGGGACTCAGGCTGCCTCGGGTTCTGCACATGCCAGGTGAACTCCACTTACAGGGGGGCTGTTTGACTCATTCCCGTGAGAATTCTGCAGCGTTAAGGGGAGGGACTATCCAGGACTAGCATAATACTGCATCATCTCTCACTCTCTATGACTCATCAGCTCTTTACTGCGTTCTTCACCCACACAAGATGAGGCAAAAGTTGTTTAACTACTATCAAAGTGGCTCCAACTAGGTTCTGGTTCAGTCAATGTGGTTCTAAAGTGGTTCCAACTAGGTCCTAGTTCAGTCAAAGTAGTTCTTAAGTTGTTTAACTACTATCAAAATGGTTTTAATTGGGTACTAGTTCGGTCAAAGTGGTTCTAAAGTTCTTTACCTACTATCAAAGGGGTCCCAACTAACTTCCGGTTCAGTCAAAGTGGTTTTAAAGTGGTTCCAACTATTATCAAAGTGGTTTCCAACTAGTTTCTGGTTCAGTTAAAGTGGTTCTTAAGCTGTTTAACTACTATCAAAGTGGTTTCCAACGAGGTTTTAGTTCAGTCAATGTGTTTCTAAAGTGGTTCCAACTAGGTCCTAGTTCAGTCAAAGTAGTTCTTAAGTTGTTAAACTACTATCAAAGTGGTTCCAACTAGGTTCTGGTTCAGCCAAATTGGTTATAAAGTTGTTTAACTACTATCAAAATGGTTTTAATTGAGTTGTAGTTCCGTCAATGTGGTTATAAAGTTGGTTAACTACTATCAAAATGGTTCTAACTAGGTTCTAGTTCAGTCACATTGGTTTTAAAGTTGTTTAACTACTATCAAAGTGGTTTCCAACTAGTTTCTGGTTCAGTCAAAGTGGTTCTAAAGTTGTTTAACTACTATCAAAGTGGTTTCCAACGAGGTTTTAGTTCAGTCAATGTGGTTCTAAAGTGGTTCCAACTAGGTCCTAGTTCAGTCAAAGTAGTTCTTAAGTTGTTTAACTACTATCAAAATGGTTCTAATTGGGTACTAGTTCGGTCAAAGTGGTTCTAAAGTTGTTTACCTACTATCAAAGGGGTCCCAACTAATTTCCAGTTCAGTCAAAGTGGTTTTAAAGTGGTTCCAACTATTATCAAAGTGGTTTCCAACTAGTTTCTGGTTCAGTCAAAGTGGTTCTTAAGCTGTTTAACTACTATCAAAGTGGTTTCCAACTAGGTTAAAGTTCAGTCAAAGTGGTTCTAAAGTGGTTCCAACTAGGTCCTAGTTCAGTCAAAGTAGTTCTTAAGTTGTTAAACTACTATCAAAATTGTTCTAACTAATTTCTGATTCAGCCAAATTGGTTATAAAGTTGTTTAACTACTATCAAAATGGTTTTAATTGAGTTGTAGTTCCGTCAAAGTGGTTATAAAGTTGGTTAACTACTATCAAAATGGTTCTAACTAGGTTCTAGTTCAGTCACATTGGTTTTCAAGTTGTTTAACTACTATCAAAGTGGTTTCCAACTAGTTTCTGGTTCAGTCAAAGTGGTTCTAAAGTTGTTTAACTACAATCAAAGTGGTTTCCAACGAGGTTTTAGTTCAGTCAATGTGTTTCTAAAGTGGTTCCAACTAGGTCCTAGTTCAGTCAAAGTAGTTCTTAAGTTGTTTAACTACTATCAAAATGGTTTTAATTGGGTACTAGTTTGGTCAAAGTGGTTCTAAAGTTCTTTACCTACTATCAAAGGGGTCCCAACTAACTTCCGGTTCAGTCAAAGTGGTTTTAAAGTGGTTCCAACTATTATCAAAGTGGTTTCCAACTAGTTTCTGATTCAGTCAAAGTGGTTCTTAAGCTGTTTAACTACTATCAAAGTGGTTTCCAACTAGGTTAAAGTTCAGTCAAAGTGGTTCTAAAGTGGTTCCAACTAGGTCCTAGTTCAGTCAAAGTAGTTCTTAAGTTGTTAAACTACTATCAAAATTGTTCTAACTAGTTTCTGGTTCAGCCAAATTGGTTATAAAGTTGTTTAACTACTATCAAAATGGTTTTAATTGAGTTGTAGTTCCGTCAAAGTGGTTATAAAGTTGGTTAACTACTATCAAAATGGTTCTAATTAGGTTCTAGTTCAGTCACATTGGTTTTAAAGTTGTTTAACTACTATCAAAGTGGTTTCCAACTAGTTTCTGGTTCAGTCAAAGTGGTTCTAAAGTTGTTTAACTACTATCAAAGTGGTTTCCAATGAGGTTTTAGTTCAGTCAATGTGTTTCTAAAGTGGTTCCAACTAGGTCCTAGTTCAGTCAAAGTAGTTCTTAAGTTGTTTAACTACTATCAAAATGGTTCTAATTGGGTACTAGTTTGGTCAAAGTGGTTCTAAAGTTCTTTACCTACTATCAAAGGGGTCCCAACTAACTTCCGGTTCAGTCAAAGTGGTTTTAAAGTGGTTCCAACTATTATCAAAGTGGTTTCCAACTAGTTTCTGGTTCAGTCAAAGTGGTTCTTAAGCTGTTTAACTACTATCAAAGTGGTTTCCAACTAGGTTAAAGTTCAGTCAAAGTGGTTCTAAAGTGGTTCCAACTAGGTCCTAGCTCAGTCAAAGTAGTTCTTAAGTTGTTAAACTACTATCAAAATTGTTCTAACTAGTTTCTGGTTCAGCCAAATTGGTTATAAAGTTGTTTAACTACTATCAAAATGGTTTTAATTGAGTTGTAGTTCCGTCAAAGTGGTTATAAAGTTGGTTAACTACTATCAAAATGGTTCTAACTAGGTTCTAGTTCAGTCACATTGGTTTTAAAGTTGTTTAACTACTATCAAAGTGGTTTCCAACTAGTTTCTGGTTCAGTCAAAGTGGTTCTAAAGTTGTTTAACTACTATCAAAGTGGTTTCCAACAAGGTTTTAGTTCAGTCAATGTGTTTCTAAAGTGGTTCTAAAGTGGTTCCAACTAGGTCCTAGTTCAGTCAAAGTAGTTCTTAAGTTGTTTAACTACTATCAAAATGGTTCTAATTGGGTACTAGTTTGGTCAAAGTGGTTCTAAAGTTCTTTACCTACTATCAAAGGGGTCCCAACTAACTTCCGGTTCAGTCAAAGTGGTTTTAAAGTGGTTCCAACTATTATCAAAGTGGTTTCCAACTAGTTTCTGGTTCAGTCAAAGTGATTCTTAAGCTGTTTAACGCCTATCAAAGTGGTTTCCAACTAGGTTAAAGTTCAGTCAAAGTGGTTCTAAAGTGGTTCCAACTAGGTCCTAGTTCAGTCAAAGTAGTTCTTAAGTTGTTAAACTACTATCAAAATTGTTCGAACTAGTTTCTGGTTCAGCCAAATTGGTTATAAAGTTGTTTAACTACTATCAAAATGGTTTTAATTGAGTTGTAGTTCCGTCAAAGTGGTTATAAAGTTGGTTAACTACTATCAAAATGGTTCTAATTAGGTTCTAGTTCAGTCACATTGGTTTTAAAGTTGTTTAACTACTATCAAAGTGGTTTCCAACTAGTTTCTGGTTCAGTCAAAGTGGTTCTAAAGTTGTTTAACTACTATCAAAGTGGTTTCCAACGAGGTTTTAGTTCAGTCAATGTGTTTCTAAAGTGGTTCTAAAGTGGTTCCAACTAGGTCACAGTTCAGTCAAAGTAGTTCTTAAGTTGTTTAACTACTATCAAAATGGTTTTAATTGGATACTAGTTCGGTCAAAGTGGTTCTAAAGTTCTTTACCTACTATCAAAGGGGTCCCAACTAACTTCCGGTTCAGTCAAAGTGGTTTTAAAGTGATTCCAACTATTATCAAAGTGGTTTCCAACTAGTTTCTGGTTCAGTCAAAGTGATTCTTAAGCTGTTTAACCACTATCAAAGTGGTTTCCAACTAGGTTAAAGTTCAGTCAAAGTGGTTCTAAAGTGGTTCCAACTAGGTCCTAGTTCAGTCAAAGTAGTTCTTAAGTTGTTAAACTATTATCAAAATTGTTCTAACTAGTTTCTGGTTCGGCCAAAGTTGTTCTAAAGTTGTTTAACTACTATCAAAATGTTTTTAATTGAGTTCTAGTTCGGTCAAAGTGGTTCTAAAGTTGTTTACCTACTATCAAATGGGTCCCAACTAATTTCTGGTTCAGTTAAATTGGTTCTAAAGTTGTTTAACTAGCATCAAAATGGTTGTAATTGGGTTTTAGTTCAGTCACATTGGTTCTAAAGTTGTTTAACTAGTATCAAAATGGTTCTAATTGAGTTGTAGTTCGGTCAAAGTGGTTCTAAAGTTGTTTACCTACTATCAAAGGGGTCCCCACTCAATTCTGGTTCAGTTAAATTGGTTCTAAAGTTGGTTAACTACTATCAAAGTTGTTCCCACTAATTTCTGGTTCAGCCAAATTGGTTCTAAAGTTGTTTAACTAGCATCAAAATGGTTCTGATTGGGTTCTAGTTCGGTCAAAGTGGTTTCTAAAGTTATTTACCTACTATCAAATGGGTCCCAACTAAATTCTGGTTCAGTTAAATTGGTTCCAAAGTTGTTTAACTACTATCAAAATGGATCTAATTGGGTTCTATTTCGGTCAAAGTGGTTCTAGAGTTGTTTACCTACAATCAAAGGGGTTCCAACTAGGTTCCAGTTCAGTCAAAGTGGTACTAAAGTTGGTTAACTACTATCCAAGTGGTCCCAATTAGGTTTTAGTTCAGTAAAAGTGGTTCCTAAGTTATTTAACTCCCATCAAAGTGGTTCCAACTCAGTTCTGGTTCAGCTAAAGTAGTTCTAAAGTAGTTTAACAACAAATAGTGGTTTTAACTCAGTGCTTGTTCAGTCAAAGTGTTTTTAAAGTAGTTTAACCACAATTAAAGCGGTTTTAACTCAGTGCTTGGTCAGTCAAAGTGGTTCTAAAGTAGTTTAACCACAATTAAAGTGGTTTTAACTCAGTGCTAGTTCAGTCAAAGTGTTTTTGAAGTAATTTAACAACAATTAAAGTGGTTCTCACTAGGCTCTAGTTCAGTCAGTGGTTCTAAAAATGTAGATAGATAGAGAGTACTTTATTGATTCCTTCAGGAGAGTTCCTTCAGGAAAGTTAAAATGGTTTTAAAATATTAAAGTGGTTTTAAATTCAATCTACCTTCTATTCTACTTTTTATTCATCTCATTTGACCTTCTGTTACCTTATTTTACCTTCGGTTTCCTTTTATTTATTTGTGTTGCCTAAAAATCTTTATTTAACCTTTTTAAACTTCTATTTACCTTCTTTTAACTTTGTATTTAATGTTTTAATCTTCCGTTCATATACCTTCCTTTTTTTTACCTGCTATCTTGTTTTGCCTTTTTCAACTTTGTATTTACCTTTCAACTTTTTGATCTTTATTTGCCGTCTTTTGGCTTTTATTTACCTTTAATGTTACCTTGTTGTCCCTCCTTTCACTTTTTATTCACGTTATTTAACCTTTTAACATATTTTATCTTCTTTTAACTTGATTTCACCTGTACATGTACACTCCCTTTTACATTTCATTTAGCTTTGTTTACCTTCTGTGTTTACTACTTTCAGCGACTTTAATCTTTTATCATAGTTTATTTTCAGCGAGACACGTTAAACGATAAAATGCCGCAACAGAATATAAACTCAAGCTTTTTCCTCGTCCGATTAATCGTTGCAACTCTAGTCAATGCGGTATTTGTTCCCTGGATGTTGTTGAGATCTTGTGTTGTGTGATTAAAAAACTCAAAACATTAATTTAAAAAAAAATCATTAAATGAATGTTCTTGGCCCAAAAAGAACGATCATCCACTTTTACCCTAATTTCACGAAAAAACGTCTGCAAATATCATCAATGACAGGACTCAATATATTATGACAATCTTGGACAATGGCAGGACATTTAAACATACCATAGAGTGACATTTTTTAAAAACAACTCAAGGCTAGCTGTAATAGTTCATTTAAAAATGTATTTAAAAAATAATAAATACAATAATAATAATAATAACTAGAAAATTCCCGCGGTAATTTTGACGGGCCTGCTATCTGTGCCCCGGACCTCTCTGCCGGAGGTTGCCGGAAGCCTCCGTACTTATTAGATGGTGCCGAGTGTCTGAATCCGGGAGTTTTAGGTGGAAGTCTACGAAATAAGCCTCCGGGCTGGCCCAAAACTTTGACTGAACAAGTACCTAGTTAAAACCACTTAAATAGCTGTTAAACTACTCTAGAACCACTTTGACTGAACCAGAACCTGGTTAGAACCACTTTAATTGTTGTTTAACTACTTTTGAACCACTTTGACTGAACAAACACCTAGTTAAAATTACTTTAATGGCTATTAAACTAGTCTAGAACCACTTTGACTGAACCAGCACCTGGTTAGAACCACTTTAATTGTTGTTTAACTTCTTTAAAACCACTTTGACTGAACAAGCACCTAGTTAAAATCATTTTAATAGCCATTAAACTACTGTAGAACCACTTGACTGAACCAGAACCTGGTTAGAACCACTTTAATTGTTGTTTAACTACTTTAGACCCACTTTGACAGAACTATCACCTAGTTAAAACCATTTTAATAGCTATTAAACTACTATAGAACTACTTTGACTCAACCAGAACCTGGTTAGAACCACTTTAATTGTTGTTAAACTACTTTAAAACCACTTTGACTGAACAAGCACCTAGTTAAAACCACTAAAATAGCTGTTAAACTACTCTAGAACCACTTTGACTAAACCAGAACCTGGTTAGAACCACTTGAATTGTTGTTTAACTTCTTTAGAACCACTTTGACTGAACAAGCACCTAGTTGAAATTATTTTAATAGTTGTTAGACTACTTTAGAACCACTTTGACAGAACTATCACCTAGTTAAAACCATTTTAATAGCTGTTAAACTAGTCTAGGACCACCCTGACTGAACCAGAACCTGGTTAGAACCATTTTAATTGTTGTTAAACTACTTTAAAACCACTTTGACTGAACAAGCCCCTAGCTAAAACCACTAAAATAGCTGTTAAACTAGTCTAGAACCACTTTGACTAAACCAGAACCTGGTTAGAACCACTTTAATTGTTGTCTAACTACTTTAGAACCACTTTGACTGAACAAGCACCTAGTTAAAATTACTTTAATAGTTGTTAGACTACTTTAGAACCACTTTGACTGAACTATCACCTAGTTAAAACCATTTTAATAGCTGTTAAACTAGTCTAGAACCACTTTGACTGAACCAGAACCTGGTTAGAACCACTTTAATTGTTGTTAAACTACTTTAAAACCACATTGACTGAACAAGTACCTAGTTAAAACCACTAAAATAGTAGTTAAACTACTCTAGAACCACTTTGACTAAACCAGAACCTGGTTAGAACCACTTTAATTGTTGTTTAACTACTTTAGAACCACTTTGACTGAACAGGCACCTAGTTGAAATTACTTTAATAGTTGTTAGACTACTTTAGAACCACTTTGACAGAACTATCACCTAGTTAAAACCATTTTAATAGCTATTAAACTACTCTAGAACCACTTTGACTGAACCAGCACCTGGTTAGAACCATTTTAATTGTTGTTAAACTACTTTAAAACCACTTTGACTGAACAAGCACCTAGCTAAAATTACTTTAATAGTTGTTAGAATAGTCTAGAACCACTTTGACTGAACCAGAACCTGGTTAGAACCACTTTAATTGTTGTTAAACTACTTTAACACCACTTTGACTGAACAAGCACCTAGTTAAAACCACTTAAATAGTAGTTCAACAACTTAAGACCCACTTTGACTGAACTTGAACCTAATTGGAACCCCTTTAACAGTAGTGGACAAACTTTAGAACCACTTTACCAGAACCAAACCCTAGTTGGAACCACTTGGATAGTAGTTAAACAACTTTAGTACCACTTTGACTGAACAACCACCTAATTAAAACCACGTTAACAGCTGTTAAACTAGATTAGAACCACTTTGACTAAACAAGAACCTAGGTAGAACCACTTTGACAGTAGTTAGACTACTTTAGAACCACTTTGACTGAACTATCACCTACTTAAAACCACTTTAACAGTTGTTAAACAACTTTAGAACCACTTTGACTGATCTAGAGCCTAGTTGGAACCACTTTGATGGAAGGTAAATACCTTAAGAACCACTTTGACTGAACTTGAACCTAAATGGAACCCCTTTAATAGTAGTTAACCAACTTTAGAACCACTTTACCTGAACCAAACCCTATTTGGAACCACTTGGAGAGTAGTTAAGCAACTTTAGTACACTTTGAACTAGAACCTAGTTAGATCCACTTGGATAGTAGTTAAGCAACTTTAGTACACTTTCAACTAGAACCTAGATAGAACCACTTTGATGGTAATTAAACAACTTTAGAACCGCTTTGACTTAACTATAACCTAGTTGGAACTCCTTACATAGTAGTTACCCACCTTTAGAACCACTTTATCAGAACCAGTACTAAGTTGGAACCACATTGATGTGTGTTAAACAAGTTAAGAACCACTTTGACTGAACTACAACCTAGTCGGAACCCCTTTAATAGTAGTTAACTAACTTTAGAACCACTTTACCTGAACCAAAACCTAGTTGGAACCACTTAGATAGTAGTTAAACAACTTTAGTATCACTTTGAACTACAATCTAGTTAAAACCACTTTAATAGCTGTTAGACTACTTTAGAACCACTTTGACTGAACCCTAACCTGGTTAGAACCACATTAATTGCTGTTTACCTACTTTAGAACAACGTTGACTGAACTATCACCTAGTTAAAACCACTTTAACAGTTGTTAAACAACTTGAGAACAACTTTGACTGACCTAGAACCTAGTCAGAACCCCTTTGATAGCAGTTAACCAACTGTAGAACCACTTTAGCGGAACCAGAACTGAGTTGGAAACACTTTGATGGGCGTTAAACAACTTAAGACACACTTTGACTGAACTAGAACCTAGTTGGAACCCCTTTAATAGTACTTAAACAACTTTAGAACCACTTTACCTGAACCAAACCCTAGTTGGGACCACTTGGATAGTGGTTAAGTAACTTTAGTACCACTTTGAACTAGAACCTAGTTACAACCACTTTGATGGTAGTTAAACAACTTTAGAACCACTTTGACTGAACTAGAACCTAGTCGGAACCCCTTTAATAGTAGTTAAACAACTTTAGAACCACTTTACCTGAACAAAACCCTAGTTGTGACCATTTGGATAGTAGTTAAGCAACTTTGGTACCACTTTGAACTACAATCTAGTTACAACCACTTTGATGGTAGTTAAACAACTTTAGAACCACTTTTACTGAACCAGAACTGACTTGGAACCACTTTGATGGTAATTAAACAACTTAAGAACCACTTTGACTGAACTAAAACCTAGTTGGAACTCCTTACATAGTAGTTACCCAACTTTAGAACCACTTTAGCTGAACCTAGCTGAACCTGAACAGAGTTTGAACCACTTTGATGGGAGTCAAACAATTTAAGAACCACTTTTACTGAACTACAACCTAGTTGAAACTCCATACATAGTAGTTACCCAACTTTAGAACCGCTTTAGCTGAACCAGAACTGAGTTGGAAGAACATTGATGTGTGTTAAACAACTTTAGAACCACTTTAGCTGAACCAGAACAGAGTTGGAACCACTTTGATGGGAGTCAAATAATTTAAGAACCACTTTTACTGAACTACAACCTAGTTGAAACTCCATACATAGTAGTTACCCAACTTTAGAACCACTTTAGCTGAACCAGAACTGAGTTGGAAGAACATTGATGTGTGTTAAACAACTTTAGAACCACTTTAGCTGAACCAGAACTGAGTTGGAAGAACATTGATGTGTGTTAAACAACTTTAGAACCACTTTACCTGAACCAAAACCTAGTTGGGACCACCTGGGATAGTAGTTAAATAACTTTGGTACCACTTTTACTGAACAAGAACCTAGTTAGAACCACTTTGACGGTAGTTAGACTACTTTACAACCACTTTGACTGAACTATCACCTACTTAAAACCGCTTTAACAGTTGTTAAACAAGTTAAGAACCACTTTGACTGAACTAGAGTCTAGCTGGAACCACTTTTGAGAGTAGTTAGTCAACTTTAGAACCACTCATTGCTAAGCTTGTTGACTAACTTGATAGTTGATTAATTGTTAAGCTAGTCGACTAATCGTTAAGATAGTTGATTAATTGTTAAGGTAACCAACTAATCGTTAAGATAGTTTACCAATTGTTGTGAATAATCTTTAAAATAGTCGACTATTCGCTGAGATAGTTTAGGAATTGTTAACATAGTCGACTAATCATTGGGATAGTTGATTAATTGTTAAGGTAATCCAATAGTTATTGAGACAGTTGACTAATCGCTAAACTAGTTGAATAATCGCTAAATTAGTTGATTAATTGTTAAGCTAGTCGACTAATCATTAAGATAGTTAATTGTTAAGGTAGTCAACTAATCATTATGATATTTGATAAGCCGTTAAGATAGATGACTAATTATTAAGATATTTCACTAATTGAGTAGATAGTCTACAAATTGTTAAGACTAATCGTTAAAATAATTGAGTATTCGTTAAGATAGTTTACACATTTTTGAGAATAATCTTTAAAATAGTGGACTATTCGCTGAGATAGTTTAGAAATTGTTAACAGTCGACTAATTGTTAGGATAGTTGGTTATTGTTAAGGTAGTCAAATAATTGTTGAAACAGTCGAGTAATCAATAAGATTAAGTCAACTAAATGTTAAGACTAATCTTTAAGTTAATTGACTATTCGTTAAGATAGTTTTGTAATTGTTAACATAGTCGAATAATCGTTAAGATAGTTTATTAATTGTTGAGACGGTCGAATAATTGTTGGGACAGTCGACTAATCGCTAAGCTATTTGACTAATTGATTAGATAGTTGATTAATTGTTAAGCTAGTCGACTAATCGTTAAGATAGTTGATTAATTGTTAAGGTAGTCCAATAATTGTTGAGACAGTCGACTAATCGCTAAGCTAGTCGAATAATTGCTAGGATAGTTGATTAATTGTTAAGTTAGCCAAGTAATTCTTAAGATAATTGACTATTCGTTAAGATAGTTTACTAATTTTTGAGAATAATCTTAAAAATAGTCGACTATTTGGTGAGATGGTTTAGGAATTGTTAACAGTCGACTAATCGTTGGGATAGTTGATTGTTAAGGTAGTCGAATAGTTGTTGAGACAGTCAAATAATCGCTAAGCTAGTTGAATAACTGTTAAGATAGTTGATTAATTGTTAAGGTAGTCAACTAATCGTTAAGATATTTGATAAACTGTTAAGATAGTTGACTAATCATTAAGGTATTGACTACCTGTTTAGTCTACACATTGTTAGGACTAATCTATATGATAATTGACTATTGGTTAAGATAGTTTTCGAATTGTTGAGAATAATCTTTAAAATAGTCGACTATTTGCTGAAATAGTTTAGGAATTGTTAACACAGTCGACTCATCGTTAAGACAGTTGATTAATTGTTAAGGTAGTCGAATAATTGTTGAGAGAGTTGACTAATCAATAAGATTAAGTCAACATAATGTTGAGACTAATCTTTAGGTCAATTGACTGTTTTTAAAGATAGTTTACTAATTGTTGATATACATCTTTAAAATAGTCGACTATTCTTTAAGATGGTTAAAGAATTGCTAACATAGTTGACTAATCGTGAGGATAGTTGATTAATTGTTAAGGTAGTCAAATAATTGTTGAGACAGTCGAGTAATCGCTAAGCTATTTGACTAATTGATTAGATAGTTGATTAATTGTTAAGCTAGTCGACTAATCGTTAAGATAGTTGATTCATTGTTAAGGTAGCTACCTACTCGTTAAGATAATTGACTATACGTTGGGGTAGTTTACTAATTGTTGAGAATAATCTTTAAAATAGTCGACTATTCGCTGAGATAGTTTAGGAATTGTTAACATAGTCGACTAATCATTGGGATAGTTGATTAATCGTTAAGGTAGTCCAATAATTGTTGAGACAGTCGACTAATCGCTAAGCTAGTCGAATAATTGCTAGGATAGTTGATTAATTGTTAAGTTAGCCAAGTAATTCTTAAGATAATTGACTATTCGTTAAGATAGTTTACTAATTTTTGAGAATAATCTTAAAAATAGTCGACTATTTGGTGAGATGGTTTAGGAATTGTTAACAGTCGACTAATCGTTGGGATAGTTGATTGTTAAGGTAGTCGAATAGTTGTTGAAACAGTCAAATAATCGCTAAGCTAGTTGAATAACTGTTAAGATAGTTGATTAATTGTTAAGGTAGTCAACTAATCGTTAAGATATTTGATAAACTGTTAAGATAGTTGACTAATCATTAAGGTATTGACTACCTGTTTAGTCTACACATTGTTAGGACTAATCTTTATGATAATTGACTATTGGTTAAGATAGTTTTCGAATTGTTGAGAATAATCTTTAAAATAGTCGACTATTTGCTGAAATAGTTTAGGAATTGTTAACACAGTCGACTCATCGTTAAGACAGTTGATTAATTGTTAAGGTAGTCGAATAATTGTTGAGACAGTTGACTAATCAATAAGATTAAGTCAACATAATGTTAAGACTAATCTTTAGGTCAATTGACTATTTTTTAAGATAGTTTACTAATTGTTGATTTACATCTTTAAAATAGTCGACTATTTTTTAAGATAGTTAAAGAATTGCTAACATAGTTGACTAATTGTGAGGATAGTTGATTAATTGTTAAGGTAGTCAAATAATTGTTGAGACAGTCGAGTAATCGCTAGGCTAGTTAAAGAATCACTAAGATAGTTGATTAATTGTTAAGCTAGTCGACTCATCGTTAAGATAGTCAATTAACTGTTAAGGTAGTCAACCAATTGTTGAGATATTTGATAAACTGTTAAGATAGTTGACTAATCATTAAGGTATTTGACTAATTGTTTAGTCTACAAACTGTTAAGACTAATCGTTAAAATAATTGAGTATTCGTTAAAATAGTTTATTAAATGTTGGGAATGATCTTTAAAATAGTTGACTATTCCCTTAGATAGTTTAAGAATTGTTAACATAGTCGACTAATTGTTAAAATAATCGAGTGTTCGTTAAGAGAGTTTACTAATTGTTGAGAATAATGTTTAAAATAGTCGACTATTCGCTGAGATAAATTAGGAAATGTTAACAAACTCGATTAATCATTGGGATAGTTGAATAATTGTTAAGGTAGTCAAATACTTGTTGAGACAGTCGACTAATCGCTAATCTAGTTGACTAATCGCTAAGCTAGTTGAATAATTGCTAGGATAGTTCATTGTTAAGCGAGTCGACTAATCGTTAAGATAGTTGATAAACCGTTAGGCTAGTTGACTAATCATTAAGGTACTTGACTAATTTTTTAGTCTACAAATTGTGAAGACTAATCCGTAGAATAATTGACTATTCTTTAAGATAGTTTACTAATTGTTGTGAATAATTTTTAAAATAGTCGACTATTCGCTGAGATAGTTTAGGAATTGTAAACATAGTCAACTAATCATTAGGCTAGTTGATTAATTGTTAAGGTAACGAATAATTGTTGAGATAGTCGACTAATCGCTAAGCTAGTTGACTAATTGCTAAGATAGTTGACTAATTGCTAAACTGGTTGATTAGTTACTAAGATAGTTGATTAATCGCTAAGATGCCTGATTAATCGCTATGCTAGTTGACTTATTGCCAAGATATTTGGCAATAAGTAATTGTTGACAATCTTTAAAATAGTCGACTATTCGCTGAGATAAATTAGGAAATGTTAAACTCGACTAATCATTGGGACAGTTGAATAATTGTTAAGGTAGTCAAATAATTGTTGTGACGGTTGACTAATCATTAATCTAGTTGACTAATCGCTAAGCTAGTTGAATAATTGCTAGGATAGTTGATTAATTGTTAAGCGAGTCGACTCATCGTTAAGATAGTTGATTAATTGCTAAGGTAGTCGACTAATCATTAAGATAGTTGGTAAACCGTTAGGATAGTTGACTAATCATTAAGGTACTTTAATCTACAAATTGTTAAGATCAATCGGTAAAATAATTGACTATTCTTTAAGATAGTTTACTAATTGTTGTGAATAATTTTTAAAAGAGTCGACTATTTGCTGAGATAGTTTTGGAATTGTAAATATAGTCGACTAATCATTAGGCTACTTGATTAATTGTTAAGGTAACGAATAATTGTTGAGATAGTCGACTAATCGCTAAGATAGTTGATAAAACGTTAGGATAGTTGACTAATCATTAAGGTACTTTAGTCTACAAATTGTTAAGACCAATCGGTAAAATAATTGACTATTCTTTAAGATAGTTTACTAATTGTTGTGAATAATTTTTAAAATAGTCAACTATTCGCTGAGATAGTTTAGGAATTGTAAACATAGTCGACTAATCATTAGGCTAGTTTATTAATTGTTAAGGTAACGAATAATTGTTGAGATAGTCGACTAATCGCTAAGATAGTTGACTAATTGCTAAGATACTTGATTAATTGCTAAGCTAGTTGACTTATTGCCAAGATAGTTGATTAATCGCTAAGATAGTTGACTTATCCCTAAGATAGTTGTTTAATAGCTAAGTTAGTTGACTAATAGCTAAGATAGTTTATTAATCGCTAAGCTAGTGGACTTATCGCTAAGATAGTTGATTAATCGCTAAGATAGTTGACTTATCGCTAAGCTAGTTGAATAATTGCTAGGATAGTTGATTAACTGTTAAGCGAGTCGACTAATCGTTAAGATAGTTGATTAATTGTTAAGGTAGTCGACTAATCATTAAGATAGTTGATAAACCGTTAGGCTAGTTGACTAATCATTAAGGTACTTGACTAATTGTTTAGTCTACAAATTGTTAAGACTAATCTGTAAAATAATTGACTATTCTTTAAGATAGTTTACTAATTGTTGTGAATAATTTTTAAAATAGTCGACTATTCGCTGAGATAGTTTGGGAATTGTAAACATAGTCGACTAATCATTAGGCTAGTTGATTAATTGTTAAGGTAACGAATAATTGTTGAGATAGTCGACTAATCGCTAAACTAGTTGACTAATCGCTAAGATAGTTGACTTATTGCTAAACTGGTTGATTAGTTGCTAAGATAGTTTATTAATCGCTAAGATACTTGATTAAACGCTAAGCTAGTTGACTTATTGCCAAGATAGTTGATTAATTGCTAAGATAGTTGACTTATCCCTAAGATAGTTGTTTAATCGCTAAGTTAGTTGACTAACAGCTGAGATAGTTGATTAATCTCTAAGCTAGCTGACTTATCGCTAAGATAGTTGACTTATTGCTAAGATAGTTGACTTATCGCTAATATAGTTAATTAATCCCTACGATAGTTGATTAATCGCTAAGCTAGCTGACTTATCGCTAAGATAGTTGACTTATTGCTAAGATAGTTGACTTATCGCTAAAATAGTTGATTAATCGCTAAGATAGTTGACTTATCGCTAAGATAGTTGATTAATCGCTAAGATAGTTGACTTATTGCTAAGATAATTACTCGCTAATCTAGTTGACTTATCACTAAGATAGGTAATTAATCGCTACGATAGATGATTAATAGCTAACATAGTTGACTTATCGCTAAGATAGTTGACTTATCGCTAAGATAGTTGATTAATCGCTAAAATAGTTGATTTATTGCTACGATAGTTAATTAATCGCTAATCTAGTTGACTTATCGCTAAGGTAGGTAATTAATCGCTACGATGGATGATTAATAGCTAAGATTGTTGACTAATCGTTAAGCTAGTTGACTTATCGCTAAGCTAGTTGACTTATTGCTAAACTAGTTGACTTATTGCTAAACTAGTTGACTTATCGCTACGATAGATGATTAATAGCTAAGATAGTTGACTAATCGTTAAGATTGTTGACTAATCGTTAAGCTAGTTGACTTATCGCTAATATAGTTAATTAATCGCTACGATAGTTGATTAATCGCTAAGCTAGCTGACTTATCACTAAGATAGTTGACTTATTGCTAAGATAGTTGACTTATTGCTAAGATAGTTGACTTATCGCTAAAATAGTTGATTAATCGCTAAGATAGTTGACTTATCGCTAAGATAATTACTCGCTAATCTAGTTGACTTATCACTAAGATAATTACTCGCTAATCTAGTTGATTTATCACTAAGATAGGTAATTAATCGCTACGATAGATGATTAATAGCTAAGATAGTTAACTTATCGCTAAGATAGTTGACTTATCGCTAAGATAGTTGATTAATCGCTAAAATAGTTGATTTATTGCTACGATAGTTAATTAATCGCTAATCTAGTTGACTTATCGCTAAGATAATTACTCGCTAATCTAGTTGACTTATCGCTAAAATAGGTAATTAATCGCTACGATAGATGATTAATAGCTAAGATAGTTGACTTATCGCTAAGATAGTTGACTTATCGCTAAGATAGTTGATTAATCGCTGAAATAGTTGATTTATTGCTACGATAGTTAATTAATCGCTAATCTAGTTGACTTATCGCTAAGATAGGTAATTAATCGCTACGATGGATGATTAATAGCTAAGATAGTTGACTTATCACTAAGCTAGTTGACTTATTGCTAAACTAGTTGACTTATTGCTAAACTAGTTGACTTATCGCTAAGATAGGTAATTAATCGCTACGATGGATGATTAATAGCTAAGATAGTTGACTTATCGCTAAGCTAGTTGACTTATTGCTAAGCTAGTTGACTTATTGCTAAACTAGTTGACTTATCGCTACGATAGATGATTAATAGCTAAGATAGTTGACTAATCGCTAAGATTGTTGACTAATCGTTAAGCTAGTTGACTTATCGCTAAGCTAGTTGACTTATTGCTAAGCTAGTTGACTTATTGCTAAACTAGTTGACTTATCGCTACGATAGATGATTAATAGCTAAGATAGTTGACTAATCGCTAAGATTGTTGACTAATCGTTAAGCTAGTTGACTTATCGCTAAGATAGTTGACTTATCGCTAAGCTAGTCGGCTGTAGTCCTCGTGTGATGAATCCGCCGCTGTGTTGTCACGCTTCTGGACGGCGGCCATCTTTGAGGCAGCGAGCAGGTGTCGCCTCGTTAAAGTGCAGCACATAAAAGAGGGGGGGGTAGTGGGGGGGGGGGATGCGTCCTCAGCCAGCCGGAACAAAATGATCCACGGCGCGGCGGTAACGACAGATGTCGGTGTCGAGGCTACGCCGCGTAAAAATCAAAAGGTGCGCGTGTCAGAAGGCGGCGTGCGCCTGACTAACTCTGTCACCTGCTGCACGCCTCACTCCTTCACCGCTGCCATCTTGGACGACGTTTTGGGCACCAAAAACCAAACACACAAAGATGAGGAGTAAACTCCACCGGTCCGCCAGAGAGTAAGAAGACCTCGCACATCAGTACTACCACGGGTGTCTGTGCCTGCTAGCATGTAGGCTAGCTGGCGCTTAGCATGCTAGCTTCTTCTCCGGGATGTGAGCAGGGTAAGCGCGACATCGTCAAAGTGCGATTAGCAATCACGGTTTTTAACGCTCGTTGACTAATCATTAAAGCATTTGGCTAGTTCTTTAGATAGTAATTGACTAATTCTTTTACATAGTTTACTAATTTATGAGACTAATCTTTTAAATAGTCGACTATTCGCTTTAGATAGTTTAGGAATTCTTAACATAGTTGACTAATTGCTACGATAGCTGATTGTTAAGGTAGTCAAATAATTGTTGGGACAGTCGACTAATCGCTAAGCTATTTGACTAATCGATAAGATAGTTGATTGTTGTTAAGCTAGTCAACTAATCATTAAGATAGTTGTTTAATTGTTAAGCTAGTCGACTAATCAATATCATAGCCAACTAATCATTAAGCTAGTCAACAATATGGTCGACTAATCGTTAAGCTAGTCGACCAATCGACAAGGTAGTTGACTAATCGTTAAGCTTGTCAACCAATCAACAAGATAGTCAACTTATCATTAAGATAGTCAACCAATTGACAAGATAGTCGACTAATCGTTAAGCGAGCTGATGAACAGACAAGATAGTAGAATAATCATAGAGATAGTCAACCAATCGACAAGATAATCGACTAATTGTTAAGCTAGTCAACCAATCGACAAGATAGGCGACTAATTGTTAAACTAGTCGACCAATCAACAAGATAGTCAACTAATAATTAAGCTAGTCGACCAATCGTTAAGCCAGTCGACCAATCAATGTTATAGCCGACTAATCGTTAAGCTAGTCAACAATATGGTCGACTAATCGTTAAGCCAGTCGACCAATCAATATTATAGCCAACTAATCGTTAAGCTAGTCAACAATATGGTCGACTAATCGTTAAGCTAGTCGACCAATCGACAAGGTAGTTGACTAATCGTTAAGCTTGTCAACCAATCAACAAGATAGTCAACTTATCATTAAGATAGTCAACCAATTGACAAGATAGTCGACTAATCGTTAAGCTAGCTGATGAACAGACAAGATAGTAGAATAATCATAGAGATAGTCAACCAATCGACAAGATAATCGACTAATTGTTAAGCTAGTCAACCAATCGACAAGATAGGCGACTAATTGTTAAACTAGTCGACCAATCAACAAGATAGTCAACTAATAATTAAGCTAGTCGACCAATCGTTAAGCCAGTCGACCAATCAATGTTATAGCCGACTAATCGTTAAGCTAGTCAACAATATGGTCGACTAATCGTTAAGCCAGTCGACCAATCAATATTATAGCCAACTAATCGTTAAGCTAGTCAACAATATGGTCGACTAATCGTTAAGCTAGTCGACCAATCGACAAGGTAGTTGACTAATCGTTAAGCTTGTCAACCAATCAACAAGATAGTCAACTTATCATTAAGATAGTCAACCAATTGACAAGATAGTCGACTAATCGTTAAGCGAGCTGATGAACAGACAAGATAGTAGAATAATCATAGAGATAGTCAACCAATCGACAAGATAATCGACTAATTGTTAAGCTAGTCGACCAATCAACAAGATAGTCAACTAATAATTAAGCTAGTCGACCAATCGTTAAGCCAGTCGACCAATCAATGTTATAGCCGACTAATCGTTAAGCTAGTCAACAATATGGTCGACTAATCGTTAAGCTAGTCGACCAATCGACAAGGTAGTTGACTAATCGTTAAGCTCGTCAACCTATCAACAAGATAGTCGACTAATCGTTAAGCTCGCCGACCAATCGACAAGATAATCAACTTATCATTAAGATAGTCAACCAATTGACAAGATAGTCGACTAATCGTTAAGCGAGCTGATGAACAGACAAGATAGTAGAATAATCATAGAGATAGTCAACCAATCGACAAGATAATCGACTAATTGTTAAGCTAGTCGACCAATCAACAAGATAGTCAACTAATAATTAAGCTAGTCGACCAATCGTTAAGCCAGTCGACCAATCAATGTTATAGCCGACTAATCGTTAAGCTAGTCAACAATATGGTCGACTAATCGTTAAGCTAGTCGACCAATCGACAAGGTAGTTGACTAATCGTTAAGCTCGTCAACCTATCAACAAGATAGTCGACTAATCGTTAAGCTCGCCGACCAATCGACAAGATAATCAACTTATCATTAAGATAGTCAACCAATTGACAAGATAGTCGACTAATCGTTAAGCGAGCTGATGAACAGACAAGATAGTAGAATAATCATAGAGATAGTCAACCAATCGACAAGATAGGCGACTAATCGTTAAGCTAGTCGACCAATCAACAAGATAGTCGACTAATTGTTAAGCTAGTCGACCAATCAACAAGATAGTCAACTAATAATTAAGCTAGTCGACCAATCGTTAAGCCAGTCGACCAATCAATATTATAGCCGACTAATCGTTAAGCTAGTCAACAATATGGTCGACTAATCGTTAAGCTAGTCGACCAATCGACAAGGTAGTTAACTAATCGTTAAGATCGTCAACCAATCAACAAGATAGTCGACTAATCGTTAAGCTCGTCGACCAATCAACAAGATAGTCGACTAATCGTTAAGCTCATCGACCAATCGGCAAGATAGTCAACTTATCATTAAGATAGTCAACCAATCGACAAGATAGTCGACTAATCGTTAAGCTAGCTGATGAACAGACAAGATAGTAGAATAATCATAGAGATAGTCAACCAATCGACAAGATAGGCGACTAATCGTTAAGCTAGTCAACCAATCAACAAGATAGTCGACTAATTGTTAAGCAAGTCGACCAATCGACAAGATGGTCGACTAATAATTAAGCTAGTCGACCAATCGACAAAATAGTCAAATAATCGTTAAGCTAACCGACCAATTGACAAAACAGACGACTAATCGTTAAGCTAGTTAACCACTCAACAAGATAGTCAACTAATTGATAAGCTAGTCGACCAATCGACAAAATAGTCAAATAATCGTTAAGCTACCCGACCAATCGACAAAACAGACGACTAATCGTTAAGCTAGTTAACCACTCAACCAGATAGTCAACTAATCGTTAGGTTAGTCCACTAATCGTTAAGCTAATCAACCAATCGACAAAGTAGTCGAGTAATCGTTAAGCTAGCCAAACAATCAACAAGATTGTCTACTAATTGTTAAGCTAGGCGACCAATCGACAAGATAGTCAATTAATCGTTAAGCTAGTCGACCAATCGACAAGACAGTCGACTAATCGTTAAGTCAGTCGACCAATCGACAAGATAATCAACTAATCGTTAAGTCAGTCGACCAATAGACAAGATGGTCGACTAATCCTTACACTTGTCGACCAATCGTTAAGCTAGTCAACTAATCGTTAAGCTGGTCAACCAATCGACAAGGTAATCGACTAATCGTTAAGCAAGCCAACCAATCGACAAGATTGTTGACTAACTGTTAAGCTAGGCGACCAATCGACAAGATAGTCAACTAATCATTAAGATAGTCGACCAATCGACAAGATAGTCAAGTAATTGTTAAGCTAGCCGACCTATCGACAAAATAGTCGACTAATTGTTAAGTTAGCTGACCAATTGACAGGATAGTCGACTAATCGTTAAGCAAGCCAACCAATCAACAAGGTAATCGACTAATCGTTAAGCAAGCCAACCAATCGACAAGGTAATCGACTAATCGTTAAGCAAGCCAACCAATCGACAAGATTGTTGACTAACTGTTAAGCTAGGCGACCAATCGACAAGATAGTCAACTAATCATTAAGATAGTCGACCAATCGACAAGATAGTCAAGTAATTGTTAAGCTAGCCGACCTATCGACAAAATAGTCGACTAATTGTTAAGTTAGCCGACCAATTGACAGGATAGTCGACTAATCGTTATGCAAGTCGACAAGATAGTCGACTAATCGTTAAAATAATCGAACAAATGACACGATAGTCGACTAATCGTTAAGCTAGTCGACCAAATAAAAATGCCAACAACTCATTCATCTAGTAGACCAACTGTTAGTGTAGTTGACTAATCGTTAAGAGAATCGAATCGACCTATCGTTTGGATTAATTACACCATGATGTCATCAGGTGCACACCCCACCCCCCCCCCCCCAAGCACAAATAAACTACTGAAGGTGAAAGTTGGACCAATCAGAGCGCAGAATGACTGAGGATGTTTGACCAATCAGGCAGCAGGTAACACATCCTGGTGGACACCTCCTACACAACATCATACAACATACAACAACACAAACATACAACAACACAAACATACAACAACACAAACATACAACAACACAAACTTACAACAACACAAACATACAACAACACGGACATCCAATAACACAACACAAACAAGCAACAACACAACACAAACATCACACACCACAGCATGCAAAAACACAAACATTCAACAACACAACGCAAAAATGCAACAACACAACCATCCAACAACACAACATAATCATGCAACAACACAACACAAACGTCCAACAACACAAAATAAACATTTGATAACAAAAACAAAATTCCAACAACAGAACAAAAACATTCAACAACACAACATAATCAAGCAGCAACAAAACATAAATATCCAACACAACATAAACATTTGACAACACAAAACATCCAGCAGCACAACACAAACATTCAACAACACAACACAAAAATGCAACAACACAAACATCCAACCGCACAACACAAAAATGCAACACAATGCAAACATCCAACAAAACAACACAAAAATGCAACACAATGCAAACATCCAACAACACAACCATCCAACAACACACCACAAAAATGCAACGCAATGCAAACATCCAACAACACACCACAAAAATGCAACACAATGGAAACATTCAACAACACAACACAAAAATGCAACACAATGCAAACATCCGACAACACAACCATCAAACAACACAAACATCCAACAACATAGCATGCAAAAACACCAAAAACCATCCAACAACACAAAAATGAAACAACACCACACAAACATTCAACACAACACAACACAACGTAAACATCCAACAACGCAACACAATCATCCAAGAACACAGCATGCAATAACACCAAAAACCATCCAACAACACAACACAAAGATGCAACAACACTAACATCCAACGACACAACACAAAAATGCAACACAATGCAACCATCTAACAACACAAACATCCAAAAACACAGCATGCAATAACACCAAAAACCATCCAACAACACAAAAATTAAACAACACAACACAAACATCCAACAACATAAATATGACAAACATGAAACAACACAAACATCCAATAAGACAACAAAAACATCCAACAACACAATGCAAATATTCATCAACATAAATATGACAAATATTAAACAGCACAGATATCCAACAACACAACCATCCAACAACATAAATATGACAAACATGAAGCAACACAACACAAACATCCAACACAACGCAAACATCCAACACAACGCAAACATCCAACAACATAAATATGACAAACATGAAACAACACAACACAAACATCCAATAACACAACAAAAACATCCAACACAATGCAAATATTCATCAACATAAATATGACAAATATTAAACAGCACAGATATCCAACAACACAACCATCCAACATAAATATGACAAACATGGAACAACACAACACAAACATCCAACAACATAAATATGACAAACATGAAGCAACACAACACAAACATCCAATAACAGAACACAAACATCCAACAACATAAATATGACAAACATGAAACAACACAACACAAACATCCAATAACACAACAAAAACATCCAACAACATAAATATGACAAACATGAAACAACACAACACAAACATCCAATAACACAACAAAAACATCCAACAACACAATGCAAATATTCATCAACATAAATATGACAAATATTAAACAGCACAAATATCCAACAACACAAACATGACAAACATGAAACAACACAACACAAACATCCAACAACGTAAACATGAGAAACATGAAACAACGCAACACAAACATCCAATAACACAACACAAACATCCAACAACATAAACATGACAAACATGAAACAACACAACACAAACATCCAATAACACAACAAAAACATCCAACAACATAAATATGACAAACATGAAACAACACAAAACAAACATCCAATAACACAACAAAAACATCCAACAACACAATGCAAATATTCATCAACATAAATATGACAAATATTAAACAGCACAGATATCCAACAACACAACCATCCAACAACATAAATATGACAAACATGAAGCAACACAACACAAACATCCAACACAACGCAAACATCCAACACAACGCAAACATCCAACAACATAAATATGACAAACATGAAACAACACAACACAAACATCCAATAACACAACAAAAACATCCAACACAATGCAAATATTCATCAACATAAATATGACAAATATTAAACAGCACAGATATCCAACAACACAACCATCCAACATAAATATGACAAACATGGAACAACACAACACAAACATCCAACAACATAAATATGACAAACATGAAGCAACACAACACAAACATCCAATAACAGAACACAAACATCCAACAACATAAATATGACAAACATGAAACAACACAACACAAACATCCAATAACACAACAAAAACATCCAACAACATAAATATGACAAACATGAAACAACACAACACAAACATCCAATAACACAACAAAAACATCCAACAACACAATGCAAATATTCATCAACATAAATATGACAAATATTAAACAGCACAAATATCCAACAACACAAACATGACAAACATGAAACAACACAACACAAACATCCAACAACGTAAACATGAGAAACATGAAACAACGCAACACAAACATCCAATAACACAACACAAACATCCAACAACATAAACATGACAAACATGAAACAACACAACACAAACATCTAATAACACAACAAAAACATCCAACAACATAAATATGACAAACATGAAACAACACAAAACAAACATCCAATAACACAACAAAAACATCCAACAACACAATGCAAATATTCATCAACATAAATATGACAAATATTAAACAGCACAAATATCCAACAACACAAACATGACAAACATGAAACAACACAACACAAACATCCAACAACGTAAACATGAGAAACATGAAACAACGCAACACAAACATCCAATAACACAACACAAACATCCAACAACATAAACATGACAAACATGAAACAACACAACACAAACATCCAATAACACAACAAAAACATCCAACAACATAAATATGACAAACATGAAACAACACAACACAAACATCCAATAACACAACAAAAACATCCAACAACACAATGCAAATATTCATCAACATAAATATGACAAATATTAAACAGCACAAATATCCAACAACACAAACATGACAAACATGAAACAACACAACACAAACATCCAATAACACAACACAAACATCCAACAACATAAATATGACAAACATGAAACAACACAACAACCAGTGTGTACTTTGAATGGTCTGACAGCAAAAATCACTAACACAACAGGAAGTACTGACACTCAGATACTACACACATGTAGTACACAGTGAACATAAACTATAAGTACACACATGTAGTACACAGTGTACATAAACTATGAGTACACACATGTAGTACACAGTGTACATAAACTATAAGTACACACATGTAGTACACAGTGTACATAAACTATAAGTACACACATGTAGTACACAGTGAACATAAACTATGAGTACACACATGTAGTACACAGTGTACATAAACTACAAGTACACACATGTAGTACACAGTGTACATAAACTATGAGTACACACATGTAGTACACAGTGTACATAAACTATAAGTACACATATGTAGTACACAGTGTACATAAACTATGAGTACACACATGTAGTACACAGTGTACATAAACTATGAGTACACACATGTAGTACACAGTGTACATAAACTATAAGTACACACATGTAGTACACAGTGTACATAAACTATGAGTACACACATGTAGTACACAGTGTACATAAACTATAAGTACACACATGTAGTACACAGTGTACATAAACTATGAGTACACACATGTAGTACACAGTGTACATAAACTATAAGTACACACATGTAGTACACAGTGTACATAAACTATGAGTACACACATGTAGTACACAGTGTACATAAACTATAAGTACACACATGTACTACACAGTGAACATAAACTATGAGTACACACATGTAGTACACAGTGTACATAAACTATGAGTACACACATGTACTACACAGTGAACATAAACTATGAGTACACACATGTAGTACACAGTGTACATAAACTATAAGTACACACATGTAGTACACAGTGTACATAAACTATGAGTACACACATGTAGTACACAGTGTACATAAACTATGAGTACACACATGTAGTACACAGTGAACATAAACTATGAGTACACACATGTAGTACACAGTGTACATAAACTATGAGTACACACATGTAGTACACAGTGAACATAAACTATGAGTACACACATGTAGTACACAGTGAACATAAACTATGAGTACACACATGTAGTACACAGTGAACATAAACTATGAGTACACACATGTAGTACACAGTGTACATAAACTATGAGTACACACATGTAGTACACAGTGTACATAAATCATGAGTACACACATGTAGTACACAGTGTACATAAACTATGAGTACACACATGTAGTGAACAGTGTACATAAACTATGAGTACACACATGTACTACACAGTGAACATAAACTATGAGTACACACATGTAGTACACATTGTACATAAACTATAAGTACACACATGTAGTACACATTGTACATAAACTATAAGTACACACATGTAGTACACAGTGTACATAAACTATGAGTACACACATGTACTACACAGTGAACATAAACTATGAGTACACACATGTAGTACACAGTGTACATAAACTATAAGTACACACATGTAGTACACAGTGTACATAAACTATGAGTACACACATGTAGTACACAGTGTACATAAACTATGAGTACACACATGTAGTACACAGTGAACATAAACTATGAGTACACACATGTAGTACACAGTGAACATAAACTATGAGTACACACATGTAGTACACAGTGAACATAAACTATGAGTACACACATGTAGTACACAGTGTACATAAACTATAAGTACACACATGTAGTACACAGTGTACATAAACTATGAGTACACACATGTAGTACACAGTGTACATAAACTATAAGTACACACATGTAGTACACAGTGTACATAAACTATGAGTACACACATGTAGTACACAGTGTACATAAACTATAAGTACACACATGTAGTACACAGTGTACATAAACTATGAGTACACACATGTAGTACACAGTGTACATAAACTATAAGTACACACATGTAGTACACAGTGTACATAAACTATGAGTACACACATGTAGTACACAGTGAACATAAACTATAAATACACACATGTAGTACACAGTGTACATAAATCATGAGTACACACATGTAGTACACAGTGTACATAAACTATGAGTACACACATGTAGTGAACAGTGTACATAAACTATGAGTACACACATGTACTACACAGTGAACATAAACTATGAGTACACACATGTAGTACACAGTGTACATAAACTATAAGTACACACATGTAGTACACAGTGTACATAAACTATGAGTACACACATGTAGTACACAGTGAACATAAACTATAAATACACACATGTAGTACACAGTGTACATAAATCATGAGTACACACATGTAGTACACAGTGTACATAAACTATGAGTACACACATGTAGTGAACAGTGTACATAAACTATGAGTACACACATGTACTACACAGTGAACATAAACTATGAGTACACACATGTAGTACACAGTGTACATAAACTATAAGTACACACATGTAGTACACAGTGTACATAAACTATGAGTACACACATGTAGTACACAGTGAACATAAACTATAAGTACACACATGTAGTACACAATAAACAAACTATAAGTACACACATGTAGTACACAATAAACAAACTATGAGTACACACATGTAGTACACAATAAACAAACTATGAGTACACACATGTAGTACACAGTGTACATAAACTATGAGTACACACATGTACTACACAGTGAACATAAACTATGAGTACACACATGTAGTACACAGTGTACATAAACTATAAGTACACACATGTAGTACACAGTGTACATAAACTATGAGTACACACATGTAGTACACAGTGAACATAAACTATAAGTACACACATGTAGTACACAATAAACAAACTATAAGTACACACATGTAGTACACAATAAACAAACTATGAGTACACACATGTAGTACACAGTGTAATTATTGAAGTATTCCATTCGAGACGTGTCAGCAACAAGTATCACGTTAATAATAATAATTATAATGATAATAACAACGATAATAATAATAATTATAATAATAAAATAATAACAACAACAACAATAATAACAATAATAATAAAAGCAATAAAAAACAACAGCAACGTTAATAAAAATAATAATGATAATAATAATAAAACTCAATAAATCATGTGTAAACATTTATTTCTAAATATTGCGGCTGAAATAAAAATGTGAAAAAAATCCTACATTATGTAATAATACAAATATCAATAATCAATAATCCATCAACCAATAATCAATCAATCAATAAATGTGCAGCAACAATCAGTCAAGTCACGTGACCTCTACTCATGGGCGCATTCACGTGCCCGCGCACTCCAAACTTGACACACACACACACACACACACACGCACGCGCGCACGCGACTCTCGCTCATCCCCGCCTGCAGCAATGTGCAAAAGGCTCGCGCGCGCGCACACGCACGACACAGTCACACGCACGCGCCCCCCTAATCAAGGGACGACGACCGGCGCCGCGCGCGTTACCGTTCTCTGCGCGCGTGCTCGTGCTGGATGCTGGGCTTGGTGGGCGCCATCTTCCTCTCTCTCTCTCTCTCTCTCTCTCTCTGCAGTCGTTGGCGTCCTCACGCCGTGTCCGCGTCTCCGGCGCCGCGGCGGCGGTGACAGCAATGCGTCATGTCGTTAAGACAAAGCCATGTCCGTGCGCGCGGGCGGGCGTGCGCGAGCCTGGTCGTCCCTCAGCAGCCGCGGCGGCGGCGCGGTCAGCGGCATGCCGCGCAGCCTCTTGCGTCCAGCGTGCGGCGCCGCCTCCTCCTCCGAGTTGACCCGCGTGAAGGCGCAGCGGAAACGGCGGACATCCAGGCCAGCGCCGCGCACTACACGCCGGCGGCGGAGCGTCTCTGGGCGGCCAGACGACGAGCGGCGTGTCCCCCCCTCCTCCGGCGGCAGGCGCGTCCCGCGTCTTCTTTTCGCTCTCTCTCTCTCTCTCTCTCACTCTCTCCCGCCCGGCGCGCCAAAACACGTTGATCGTCGTGCGTGTGCGCGCGTCCGACAGTGAACGCGCGCGCGTGAGTGTGTTTATTTAATTTCCCCCCCCGGTCTTGTCTTACAGGTTGCATCCAATTCCAGGGGGGGGGGGGGGGGGGGGGGGGGTACTCTTAAATCACGCGCACACGCGCGCGCATCCAACTTTTTACGCCGCGTCACGTGTTGAATGTTCCGGAGACGTCGAGGTGTGACGTCACGACAGCAGAGAAAGATGATTTACGGGAAGTGTGCTGGAATGTTGTTGGCTCCGCCCCTTTTGCGCCAATGACCTGTCAAGGTCAATGCAGGGTACTGGTGCACACATCAAATGGAGGGGGGGGGGGGGGGCTATGGCGGGAAAACAGTGCTCTTCAAAGAAAGGACTGGAGTCTGATCACGTGACAGCGTCGTCCACTGTAGTGGACGTGTCTGAGTCAACACATGTCCACTGTAGTGGACGTGTCCGAGTCAACACATGTCCACTGTAGTGGACGTGTCTGAGTCAACACGTGTCCACTGTAGTGGACGTGTCCGAGTCAACACGTGTCCACTGTAGTGGACGTGTCCGAGTCAACACGTGTCCACTGTAGTGGACGTGTCCGAGTCAACACGTGTCCACTGTAGTGGACGTGTCTGAGTCAACACGTGTCCACTGTAGTGGACGTGTCTGAGTCAACACATGTCCACTGTAGTGGACGTGTCCGAGTCAACACATGTCCACTGTAGTGGACGTGTCTGAGTCAACACGTGTCCACTGTAGTGGACGTGTCCGAGTCAACACGTGTCCACTGTAGTGGACGTGTCCGAGTCAACACGTGTCCACTGTAGTGGACGTGTCCGAGTCAACACGTGTCCACTGTAGTGGACGTGTCTGAGTCAACACGTGTCCACTGTAGTGGACGTGTCTGAGTCAACACGTGTCCACTGTAGTGGACGTGTCTGAGTCAACATATGTCCACTGTAGTGGACGTGTCTGAGTCAACATATGTCCACTGTAGTGGACGTGTCTGAGTCAACACGTGTCCACTGTAGTGGACGTGTCTGAGTCAACACGTGTCCACTGTAGTGGACGTGTCTGAGTCAACACATGTCCACTGTAGTGGACGTGTCTGAGTCAACACATGTCCACTGTAGTGGACGTGTCTGAGTCAACATATGTCCACTGTAGTGGACGTGTCTGAGTCAACACGTGTCCACTGTAGTGGACGTGTCTGAGTCAACACGTGTCCACTGTAGTGGACGTGTCTGAGTCAACACGTGTCCACTGTAGTGGACGTGTCTGAGTCAACACGTGTCCACTGTAGTGGACGTGTCTGAGTCAACACGTGTCCACTGTAGTGGACGTGTCTGAGTCAACACGTGTCCACTGTAGTGGACGTGTCTGAGTCAACACATGTCCACTGTAGTGGACGTGTCTGAGTCAACACGTGTCCACTGTAGTGGACGTGTCTGAATAAAATAATTCTCCACTTTTATGGAATTGTCTGAATCAACACTTGTCCACTGTAGTGGACGGGTCGGAGTCAACATATGTCCTCTGTAGTGGATGTGTCTAAATCAACAAAATGTCCACTGTAGTGGACGTGTCTGAGTCAACACATGTCCACTGGAGTGGACGTGTCTGAGTCAACACGTGTCCACTGTAGTGGACGTGTCTGAGTCAACACGTGTCCACTGTAGTGGACGTGTCTGAGTCAACACGTGTCCACTGTAGTGGACGTGTCTGAGTCAACACGTGTCCACTGTAGTGGACGTGTCTGAGTCAACACATGTCCACTGTAGTGGACGTGTCTGAGTCAACACGTGTCCACTGTAGTGGACATGTCTGAGTCAACACATGTCCACTGTAGTGGACGTGTCTGAATAAAAGAATTGTCCACTTTTATGGAATTGTCTGAGTCAACACGTGTCCACTGTAGTGGACGTGTCTGAGTCAACACATGTCCACTGTAGTGGACGTGTCTGAGTCAACACATGTCCACTGTAGTGGACGTGTCTGAGTCAACACGTGTCCACTGTAGTGGACGTGTCTGAGTCAACACGTGTCCACTGTAGTGGACGTGTCTGAGTCAACACATGTCCACTGTAGTGGACGTGTCTGAGTCAACACGTGTCCACTGTAGTGGACGTGTCTGAGTCAACACGTGTCCACTGTAGTGGACGTGTCCGAGTCAACACATGTCCACTGTAGTGGATGTGTCTGAATAAAAGAATTGTCCACTTTTATGGAATTGTCTGAGTCAACACATGTCCACTGTAGTGGACGGGTCGGAGTCAACATATGTCCTCTGTAGTGGATGTGTCTAAATCAACAAAATGTCCACTGTAGTGGACGTGTCTGAGTCAACACATGTCCACTGTAGTGGACGTGTCCGAGTCAACACATGTTCATTGTGGTGGACGGGTCGGAGTCAACATATGTCCTCTGTAGTGGATGTGTCTACATCAACAAAATGTCCACTGTAGTGGACTTGTCTGAGTCAACACATGTCTGAGTCAACACATGTCCACTGTATTTGACGTGTTCGAGTAAACACATGTCCACTGTAGTGGATGTGTCTTAGTCAACAAATGTCCACTGTAGTGGAATTGTCTGAATAAAGAATTATCCACTGTAGTGGACGGGTCGGAGTCAACATATGTCCCCTGTAGTGGATGTGTCTGAATCAACAAAATGTCCACTGTAGTGGACTTCTCTGAGTCAACAAAATGTCCACTGTAGTGGATGTGTCTAAATCAACAAAATGTCCACTGTAGTGGACTTGTCTGAGTCAACATGTGTCCACTGTAAAGGACGTGTCTGAGTCAACAAATGTCCACTGTAGTTGACGTGTCTGTTTGAGTCAACACATATCCACTGTAGTGGACGTGTCTGTCTGAGTCAACACATGTCCACTGTAGTGGACATGTCTGTCTGAGTCAACATGTCCACTGTAGTGGACATGTTTGAGTCAACAAAAGTCTACTGTAGTTGACGTGTCTGTTTGAGTCAACACATGTCCACTGTAGTGGAAGTGTCTGTCTGAGTCAACACATGTCCACTGTAGTGGACATGTTCGAGTCAACAAAAGTCCACTGTAGTTGACGTGTCTGTCTGAGTCAACACATGTCCACTGTAGTGGACGTGTCCGAGTCAACACATGTCCACTGTAGTGGACGTGTCTGTCTGAGTCAACACATGTCCACTGTAGTGGACATGTCTGTCTGAGTCAACATGTCCACTGTAGTGGACATGTTTGAGTCAACAAAAGTCTACTGTAGTTGACGTGTCTGTTTGAGTCAACACATGTCCACTGTAGTGGGCGTGTCTGTCTGAGTCAACACATGTCCACTGTAGTGGACGTGTCCGAGTCAACACATGTCCACTGTAGTGGACGTGTCTGTCTGAGTCAACACATGTCCACTGTAGTGGACATGTCTGTCTGAGTCAACATGTCCACTGTAGTGGACATGTTTGAGTCAACAAAAGTCTACTGTAGTTGACGTGTCTGTTTGAGTCAACACATGTCCACTGTAGTGGAAGTGTCTGTCTGAGTCAACACATGTCCACTGTAGTGGACGTGTCTGAGTCAACACATATCCACTGTAGTGGACGTGTCTGAGTCAACACATGTCCACTGTAGTGGACGTGTCTGTCTGAGTCAACACATGTCCACTGTAGTGGACGTGTCTGTTTGAGTCAACACATGTCCACTGTAGTGGGCGTGTCTGTCTGAGTCAACACATGTCCACTGTAGTGGACATGTTCGAGTCAACAAAAGTCCACTGTAGTTGACGTGTCTGTCCGAGTCAACAAAAGTCCACTGTAGTGGACGTGTCCGAGTCAACACATGTCCACTGTAGTGGACGTGTCCGAGTCAACACATGTCCACTGTAGTGGACTTTTGTTTTTTTATTTAATGTAGCATTTATTTGCCCAACAGTGTAAAAAAAATTACCAAACACAAGTTGAGTTTCCTGCAATGAGTAGGCGACTTGTCCAAAGCGTACCCCGCCTTCCGCCCGATTGTAGCTGAGATAGGCACCAGCGCCCCCCGCTACTCCAAAGGGAATAAGCGGTAGGAAATGGATGGATTCTAGAGAAAAGTGCTATACAAATGTAATTCACAAAAGTCCAGCACAGTGGACTTAGTTACTCTCCTTCACAAACGTATAACTTAAAAGAAATAAAGATGTCCACTGCAGTGGACATGAGTGTCTTTGGTGAGAAAAAGAAAAGTTCGAGGGACAATATGTCCACTGTAGTGGACGTTTTAATCTCTTCCTACTTGTATGATTATGAAAACAATTATTATAGGGTAAAAAAAACACTAAAGTCCACTGTAGTGGACGTTATAATGTCTTCTTACTTGTACGACTGTGAAGATAATAGGGTTAAAAAACACTAAAGTCCACTGTAGTGGACGTTTTAATTTATTCCTACTTGTACAATTGTGAAGATAATTACTGTAGGGTTAAAAAAAAACCTTTGTCCACTGCACTGGACATTTTAATGTCTTCCTACTTGTACGAATGTGAAAATAATTAATATAGGGTTAAAAAACACTATGTCCACTGTAATGGACGTTTTATTTTATTCCTACTTGTATGATTGTGAGGATAACTTAAATAGGGTTAGAAAACAGTAAAAGTCCACTGTAGTGGACGTTTTAATGTCTTCCTAATTGTACGAATGTGAAAATAATTAATATAGGGTTAAAAAAAACACTATGTCCACTGTAGTGGACGTTTCAATGTCTTCCTACTTGTACGATTGTGAAGATAATTAATATAATTTTAAAAAACACTAAAGTCCACTGTAGTGAACGTTTTAATTGAATCCTACTTGTACGATTGTGAGGATAATTAATATAGGGTTAAAAAACAGTAAAAGTCCACTGTAGTGGACGTTTTAATTTTTTTCCTACTTGTTTGATTGTGAAGATAATTAATATCGGGTTAAAAAACACTTGAGTCCACTGTAGTGGACGTTTTATGTTATTCCTACTTGTACGATTGTGAGGATAATTTATATAGGGTTAAAAAAAACAGTAAAAGTCCACTGTAGTGGACGTTTTAATGTCTTCCTACTTGTACGAATGTGAAAATAATTAATATAGGGTTGAAAAAAAACACTATGTCCACTGTAGTGGACGTTTCAATGTCTTCCTACTTGTACGATTGTGAAGATAATTAATATAGGGTTAAAAAACACTAAAGTCCAGTGTAGTGGACGTTTTAATTTCTTCCTACTTGTACGATTGTGAAGATAATTAATATAGGGTTAAAAAACAGTGAAGTCCACTGTAGTGGACGTTTTAATGACTTCCTATTTGTACGATTGTGAAGATAATTAATATAGGGTTAAAAAACACTAAAGTCCACTGTAGTGGACGTTTTAATTTCTTCCTACTTGTACGATTGTGAAGATAATTAATATAGGGTTAAAAAAACAGTGAAGTCCACTGTAGTGGACGTTTTAATGACTTCCTACTTGTACGATTGTGAAGATAATTAATATAGGGTTAAAAAAACAGTCAAGTCCACTGTAGTGGACGTTTTAATTTCTTCCTACTTGTACGATTGTGAAGATAGTTAATACAGTGTTAAAAAACACTAAAGTCCACTGTAGTGGACGTTTTAATTTCTTCCTACTTGTACGATTGTGAAGATAATTAATATACGGTTAAAAAAACAGTCAAGTCCACTGTAGTGGACGTTTTAATGACTTCCTACTTGTACGATTGTGAAGATAGTTAATACAGTGTTAAAAAACACTAAAGTCCACTGTAGTGGACGTTTTAATTTCTTCCTACTTGTACGATTGTGAAGATAATTAATATACGGTTAAAAAAACAGTCAAGTCCACTGTAGTGGACGTTTTAATGTCTTCCTACTTGTACGATTGTGAAGATAATTAATATAGGGTTAAAAAACAGTGAAGTCCACTGTAGTGGACGTTTTAATTTCTTCCTTCTTGTACGATTGTGAAGATAATTAATATAGGGTAAAAAAAAACAGTCAAGTCCACTGTAGTGGACGTTTTAATGACTTCCTACTTGTACGATTGTGAAGATAATTAATATAGGGTTAAAAAACACTAAAGTCCACTGTAGTGGACGTTTTAATTTCTTCCTACTTGTACGATTGTGAAGATAATTAATATAGGGTTAAAAAAACAGTCAAGTCCACTGTAGTGGACGTTTTAATGACTTCCTATTTGTACGATTGTGAAGATAATTAATATAGGGTTAAAAAACAGTGAAGTCCACTGTAGTGGACGTTTTAATTTCTTCCTTCTTGTACGATTATAAAGATAATTAATATAGGGTTAGAAAACACTAAAGTCCACTGTAGTGGACATTTTAATGACTTCCTATTTGTACGATTGTGAAGATAATTAATATAGGGTTAAAAAACACTATGTCCACTGTAGTGGACGTTTTAATTTCTTCCTACTTGTACGATTGTGAAGATAATTAATATAGGGTATTAAAAACACTATGTCCACTGTAGTTGGCGTTTTATTTTATTCCTACTTGTATGATTGTGAGGATAATTTAAATGGGATTAAAAAAACAGTAAAAGTCCACTGTAGTGGACGTTTTAATGTCTTCCTACTTGTACAAATGTGAAGATAATTAATAAAAGGTTAAAAAAAAAGAAAAGTCCACTGTAGTTGACGATGTAATTTATTCCTACTGGTACAATTGTGAAGATAATTAATATAGGGTTAAAAAACACTGACGTCCACTGTAGTGGACATTTTCATTTCTTCCTACTTGTACGATTGTGAAGATAATTAATATAGGGTAAAAAAAAAACACTAAAGTCCACTGTAGTGGACGTTTTAATGTCTTCCTACTTGTACGATTGTGAAGATACTTAATATAATTTTAAAAAACACTATGTCCACTGTAGTGGACGTTTCAATTTTTTCCTATTTGTACGATTGTGAAGATAATTAATATAGGGTTAAAAAACACTGACGTCCACTGTAGTGGACGTTTTAATTTCTTCCTTCTTGTACGATTGTGAAGATAATTAATATAGGGTTAAAAAAACAGTCAAGTCCACTGTAGTGGACGTTTTAATGACTTCCTACTTGTACGATTGTGAAGATAATTAATATAGGGTTAAAAAAACAGTAAAAGTCCACTGTAGTGGACGTTTTAATGTCTTCCTACTTGTACAAATGTGAAAATAATTAATATAGGGTTAAAAAACACTGACGTCCACTGTAGTGGACATTTTCATTTCTTCCTACTTGTACGATTGTGAAGATAATTAATATAGGGTAAAAAAAAAACACTAAAGTCCACTGTAGTGGACGTTTTAATGTCTTCCTACTTGTACGATTGTGAAGATACTTAATATAATTTTAAAAAACACTATGTCCACTGTAGTGGACGTTTCAATTTTTTCCTATTTGTACGATTGTGAAGATAATTAATATAGGGTTAAAAAACACTGACGTCCACTGTAGTGGACGTTTTAATTTCTTCCTTCTTGTACGATTGTGAAGATAATTAATATAGGGTTAAAAAAACAGTCAAGTCCACTGTAGTGGACGTTTTAATGACTTCCTACTTGTACGATTGTGAAGATAATTAATATAGGGTTAAAAAAACAGTAAAAGTCCACTGTAGTGGACGTTTTAATGTCTTCCTACTTGTACAAATGTGAAAATAATTAATATAGGGTTAAAAAACACTGACGTCCACTGTAGTGGACATTTTCATTTCTTCCTACTTGTACGATTGTGAAGATAATTAATATAGGGTAAAAAAAAAACACTAAAGTCCACTGTAGTGGACGTTTTAATGTCTTCCTACTTGTACGATTGTGAAGATACTTAATATAATTTTAAAAAACACTATGTCCACTGTAGTGGACGTTTCAATTTTTTCCTATTTGTACGATTGTGAAGATAATTAATATAGGGTTAAAAAACACTGACGTCCACTGTAGTGGACGTTTTAATTTCTTCCTTCTTGTACGATTGTGAAGATAATTAATATAGGGTTAAAAAAACAGTCAAGTCCACTGTAGTGGACGTTTTAATGACTTCCTACTTGTACGATTGTGAAGATAATTAATATAGGGTTAAAAAAACAGTAAAAGTCCACTGTAGTGGACGTTTTAATGTCTTCCTACTTGTACAAATGTGAAAATAATTAATATAGGGTTAAAAAACACTGACGTCCACTGTAGTGGACATTTTCATTTCTTCCTACTTGTACGATTGTGAAGATAATTAATATAGGGTAAAAAAAAAACACTAAAGTCCACTGTAGTGGACGTTTTAATGTCTTCCTACTTGTACGATTGTGAAGATACTTAATATAATTTTAAAAAACACTATGTCCACTGTAGTGGACGTTTCAATTTTTTCCTATTTGTACGATTGTGAAGATAATTAATATAGGGTTAAAAAACACTGACGTCCACTGTAGTGGACGTTTTAATTTCTTCCTTCTTGTACGATTGTGAAGATAATTAATATAGGGTTAAAAAAACAGTCAAGTCCACTGTAGTGGACGTTTTAATGACTTCCTACTTGTACGATTGTGAAGATAATTAATATAGGGTTAAAAAAACAGTAAAAGTCCACTGTAGTGGACGTTTTAATGTCTTCCTACTTGTACAAATGTGAAAATAATTAATATAGGGTTAAAAAACACTGACGTCCACTGTAGTGGACATTTTCATTTCTTCCTACTTGTACGATTGTGAAGATAATTAATATAGGGTAAAAAAAAAACACTAAAGTCCACTGTAGTGGACGTTTTAATGTCTTCCTACTTGTACGATTGTGAAGATACTTAATATAATTTTAAAAAACACTATGTCCACTGTAGTGGACGTTTCAATTTTTTCCTATTTGTACAATTGTGAAGATAATTAATATAGGGTTAAAAAACACTGACGTCCACTGTAGTGGACGTTTTAATTTCTTCCTTCTTGTACGATTGTGAAGATAATTAATATAGGGTTAAAAAAACAGTCAAGTCCACTGTAGTGGACGTTTTAATGACTTCCTACTTGTACGATTGTGAAGATAATTAATATAGGGTTAAAAAAACAGTAAAAGTCCACTGTAGTGGACGTTTTAATGTCTTCCTACTTGTACAAATGTGAAAATAATTAATATAGGGTTAAAAAAAAACACTATGTCCACTGTAGTGGACGTTTTAATGTCTTCCTACTTGTACGATTGTGAAGATAATTAATATAGGGTTAAAAAAACAGTCAAGTCCACTGTAGTGGACGTTTTAATGACTTCCTACTTGTACGATTGTGAAGATAATTAATATAGGGTTAAAAAAACAGTCAAGTCCACTGTAGTGGACGTTTTAATGACTTCCTACTTGTACGATTGTGAAGATAATTAATATAGGGTTAAAAAAACAGTAAAAGTCCACTGTAGTGGACATTTTAATGTCTTCCTACTTGTACAAATGTGAAGATAATTAATATAGGCTTAAAAAAAAACACTATGTCCACTGTAGTGGACGTTTTAATGTCTTCCTACTTGTACGATTGTGAAGATAATTAATATAGGGTTAAAAAACAGTTTAGTCCACTGTAGTGGACGTTTTAATTTCTTCCTTCTTGTACGATTGGGAAGATAATTAATATAGGGTTAAAAAAACAGTCAAGTCCACTGTAGTGGACGTTTTAATGACTTCCTACTTATACGATTGTGAAGATAATTAATATAGGGTTAAAAAAACAGTAAAAGTCCACTGTAGTGGACATTTTAATGTCTTCCTACTTGTACAAATGTGAAGATAATTAATATAGGGTTAAAAAAAAACACTATGTCCACTGTAGTGGACGTTTTAATGTCTTCCTACTTGTACGATTGTGAAGATAATTAATATAGGGTTAAAAAACAGTTTAGTCCACTGTAGTGGACGTTTTAATTTCTTCCTTCTTGTACGATTGGGAAGATAATTAATATAGGGTTAAAAAAACAGTAAAAGTCCACTGTAGTGGACATTTTAATGTCTTCCTACTTGTACAAATGTGAAGATAATTAATATAGGGTTAAAAAAACAGTCAAGTCCACTGTAGTGGACGTTTTAATGACTTCCTACTTGTACGATTGTGAAGATAATTAATATAGGGTTAAAAAACAGTGAAGTCCACTGTAGTGGACGTTTTAATTTCTTCCTTCTTGTACGATTGGGAAGATAATTAATATAGGGTTAAAAAAACAGTCAAGTCCACTGTAGTGGACGTTTTAATTTCTTCCTACTTGTACGATTGTGAAGATAGTTAATACAGTGTTAAAAAACACTAAAGTCCACTGTAGTGGACGTTTTAATGTCTTCCTACTTGTACGATTGTGAAGATAATTAATATAGGGTTAAAAAACTGTTTAGTCCACTGTAGTGGACGTTTTAATTTCTTCCTTCTTGTACGATTGTGAAGATAATTAATATAGGGTATTAAAAACACTATGTCCACTGTAGTGGGCGTTTTATTTTATTCCTACTTGTATGATTGTGAGGATAATTTAAATAGGATTAAAAAAACAGTAAAAGTCCACTGTAGTGGACGTTTTAATGTCTTCCTACTTGTACAAATGTGAAGATAATTAATAAAAGGTTAAAAAAAAAGAAAAGTCCACTGTAGTTGACGATGTAATTTATTCCTACTGGTACAATTGTGAAGATAATTAATATAGGGTTAAAAAACACTGACGTCCACTGTAGTGGACATTTTCATTTCTTCCTACTTGTACGATTGTGAAGATAATTAATATAGGGTAAAAAAAAAACACTAAAGTCCACTGTAGTGGACGTTTTAATGTCTTCCTACTTGTACGATTGTGAAGATACTTAATATAATTTTAAAAAACACTATGTCCACTGTAGTGGACGTTTCAATTTTTTCCTATTTGTACGATTGTGAAGATAATTAATATAGGGTTAAAAAAACAGTCAAGTCCACTGTAGTGGACGTTTTAATGACTTCCTACTTGTACGATTGTGAAGATAATTAATATAGGGTTAAAAAAACAGTAAAAGTCCACTGTAGTGGACGTTTTAATGTCTTCCTACTTGTACAAATGTGAAAATAATTAATATAGGGTTAAAAAAAAACACTATGTCCACTGTAGTGGACGTTTTAATGTCTTCCTACTTGTACGATTGTGAAGATAATTAATATAGGGTTAAAAAAACAGTCAAGTCCACTGTAGTGGACGTTTTAATGACTTCCTACTTGTACGATTGTGAAGATAATTAATATAGGGTTAAAAAAACAGTCAAGTCCACTGTAGTGGACGTTTTAATGACTTCCTACTTGTACGATTGTGAAGATAATTAATATAGGGTTAAAAAAACAGTAAAAGTCCACTGTAGTGGACATTTTAATGTCTTCCTACTTGTACAAATGTGAAGATAATTAATATAGGCTTAAAAAAAAACACTATGTCCACTGTAGTGGACGTTTTAATGTCTTCCTACTTGTACGATTGTGAAGATAATTAATATAGGGTTAAAAAACAGTTTAGTCCACTGTAGTGGACGTTTTAATTTCTTCCTTCTTGTACGATTGGGAAGATAATTAATATAGGGTTAAAAAAACAGTCAAGTCCACTGTAGTGGACGTTTTAATGACTTCCTACTTGTACGATTGTGAAGATAATTAATATAGGGTTAAAAAAACAGTAAAAGTCCACTGTAGTGGACATTTTAATGTCTTCCTACTTGTACAAATGTGAAGATAATTAATATAGGGTTAAAAAAAAACACTATGTCCACTGTAGTGGACGTTTTAATGACTTCCTACTTGTACGATTGTGAAGATAATTAATATAGGGTTAAAAAAACAGTAAAAGTCCACTGTAGTGGACATTTTAATGTCTTCCTACTTGTACAAATGTGAAGATAATTAATATAGGGTTAAAAAAAAACACTATGTCCACTGTAGTGGACGTTTTAATGTCTTCCTACTTGTACGATTGTGAAGATAATTAATATAGGGTTAAAAAACAGTTTAGTCCACTGTAGTGGACGTTTTAATTTCTTCCTTCTTGTACGATTGGGAAGATAATTAATATAGGGTTAAAAAAACAGTAAAAGTCCACTGTAGTGGACATTTTAATGTCTTCCTACTTGTACAAATGTGAAGATAATTAATATAGGGTTAAAAAAACAGTCAAGTCCACTGTAGTGGACGTTTTAATGACTTCCTACTTGTACGATTGTGAAGATAATTAATATAGGGTTAAAAAACAGTTTAGTCCACTGTAGTGGACGTTTTAATTTCTTCCTACTTGTACGATTGTGAAGATAATTAATATAGGGTTAAAAAACAGTCAAGTCCACTGTAGTGGACGTTTTAATGACTTCCTACTTGTACGATTGTGAAGATAATTAATATAGGGTTAAAAAACAGTTTAGTCCACTGTAGTGGACGTTTTAATGTCTTCCTACTTGTACGATTGTGAAGATAATTAATATAGGGTTAAAAAAAAACACTATGTCCACTGTAGTGGACGTTTTAATGTCTTCCTACTTGTACGATTGTGAAGATAATTAATATAGGGTTAAAAAAACAGTAAAAGTCCACTGTAGTGGACATTTTAATGTCTTCCTACTTGTACAAATGTGAAGATAATTAATATAGGGTTAAAAAAACAGTAAAAGTCCACTGTAGTGGACGTTTTAATGTCTTCCTACTTGTACGATTGTGAAGATAATTAATATAGGGTTAAAAAACAGTTTAGTCCACTGTAGTGGACGTTTTAATTTCTTCCTTCTTGTACGATTGTGAAGATAATTAATATAGGGTTAAAAAACACTGACGTCCACTGTAGTGGACGTTGCTTCTCAAGGGGGTTCCCAGCTGTGTGCTGGGGGGGGGGGGGGGGGGGGGGGTAAGTCATCAAAACTGTAAAGCTGGCAGTCTATGCCCAGGTCGGGGGGGGGGGGGGGGGGGGTCTCTGAGGGCCCTCAGGGGTCTCAGACAGGATGACGAAGACGGGTAAAAGACGGCCATGTTTAAATCAAGATGGAGGACGGGTGACGCGCAGGTTGTACCCGAGTGTGTGTGTGTGTGTGTGTGTGTGTGTGTGTCTGTGTGTGTGTCTGAGTGTGTGTGTGTGTCTGTGTGTGTGGGGGGGGGGGGGGGGGCACCCCGCAGCTTGTGATGATTAGAGAAAAAAAACAAGCCTGCTGAGCGGACAAGGAAGCAAATTATTCACCCTGAGAGTGAAGGAGACAAGGAAGCAAGGAAAGGAAGCAAGGAAAGGAAGCAAACACCTGCTAAATTCCAACAAAATCACTTTTCAACTTTTAACTTGTTTTTGTTGGATTTTCACAAAAATCACCTTCGAACTTTGACGTGTTTTTATTTTATTTTGTTGAATTCTGGCACAAAAATCACCATTGAAGTTTAAAATATTGTTTTTCTTTTTTCAAATTCCTGCAAAATCAGCTTTGAACTTTAAACTTTAAGGTATTTTATTTTTGTTGAATTTCCACAAAATCCCCATTGAACTTTACAACCTTTTTTTTTTGTTGAATTTTCCTAAAATTACCTTTGACCTTAAACCTTTTGGTATTTTATTTTGATGAATTTTCACAAACTCAGCTTTGAACTTTAGAATACGTTTTTATTTTATTTGGTTGAATTCTCGCAAAATCACCTTTGACCTTTAAAACATTTTTTTATTTTATTTTGTTGAATTCCTGCAAAATCAGCTTTCAACTTTAAACTTTCCATTATTTTATTTTGTTGGATTCCCACAAAATCACCTTTGAACTTTACACCTGTTGGTATTTTATTTTGTTGAATTCCCCAAAAATCCCATTTGACATTTTAACTTTCTGTTATTTTATTTTGTTGAATTCCCTCAAATCACCTTTGACCTTTACACCTGTTGGTATTTTATTTTGTTGAATTCCCACATAATCCTCTTTGACTTTTAAACTTGTTTTAATTTTATTTTGTTGAATTCCCACAAAATCACCTTCGACCTTTAAATATTTCTGCATTTTATTTTGTTGAATTCCCACAAAATCACCTTCGACCTTTAAATATTTCTGCATTTTATTTTGTTGAATTCCCACAAAATCACCTTTGACCTTTACACCTGTTGGCATTTTATTTTGTTGAATTCCCCAAAAATCCCATTTGACATTTTAACTTTCTGTTATTTTATTTTGTTGAATTCCCTCAAATCACCTTTGACCTTTACACCTGTTGGTATTTTATTTTGTTGAATTCCCACATAATCCTCTTTGACTTTTAAACTTGTTTTAATTTTATTTTGTTGAATTCCCACAAAATCACCTTCGACCTTTAAATATTTCTGCATTTTATTTTGTTGAATTCCCACAAAATCACCTTTGACCTTTACACCTGTTGGCATTTTATTTTGTTGAATTCTGACATAATCCTCTTTGACTTTTAAACTTTATTTTATTTTATTTTGTTGAATTCCCACAAAATCACCTTCGACCTTTAAATATTTCTGCATTTTATTTTGTTGAATTCCCACAAAATCACCTTCGACCTTTAAATATTTCTGCATTTTATTTTGTTGAATTCCCACAAAATCACCTTTGACCTTTACACCTGTTGGCATTTTATTTTGTTGAATTCCCCAAAAATCCCATTTGACATTTTAACTTTCTGTTATTTTATTTTGTTGAATTCCCTCAAATCACCTTTGACCTTTACACCTGTTGGTATTTTATTTTGTTGAATTCCCACATAATCCTCTTTGACTTTTAAACTTGTTTTAATTTTATTTTGTTGAATTCCCACAAAATCACCTTCGACCTTTAAATATTTCTGCATTTTATTTTGTTGAATTCCCACAAAATCACCTTTGACCTTTACACCTGTTGGCATTTTATTTTGTTGAATTCCCCAAAAATCCCATTTGACATTTTAACTTTCTGTTATTTTATTTTGTTGAATTCCCTCAAAGTCACCTTTGACCTTTACACCTGTTGGCATTTTATTTTGTTGAATTCTGACATAATCCTCTTTGACTTTTAAACTTTATTTTATTTTATTTTGTTGAATTCCCACAAAATCACCTTCGACCTTTAAATATTTCTGCATTTTATTTTGTTGAATTCCCACAAAATCACCTTCGACCTTTAAATATTTCTGCATTTTATTTTGTTGAATTCCCTCAAAGTCACCTTTGACCTTTACACCTGTTGGCATTTTATTTTGTTGAATTCCCCAAAAATCCCATTTGACATTTTAACTTTCTGTTATTTTATTTTGTTGAATTCCCTCAAATCACCTTTGACCTTTACACCCGTTGGCATTTTATTTTGTTGAATTCCCACATAATCCCCTTTGACTTTTAAATATTTCTGCATTTTATTTTGTTGAATTTTCACAAAAGCCACCTTTGACCTTTACACCTTTTGGTATTTTATTTTGTTAAACTCCCACAAAACCCCCTTTGACTTTTAACCTTGTTTTGCAAAATAATTATTTGCCGAATAACGGATACTATTTATGGGGCCAACTACTTCCGGCCGCACGCGGCGTGACAGGATGTGGAAATGTTGAAGAAATGCAGTAAAAAAGTGTTGTTGACTTTTGACTTCCGCCCGCAGCCACAGGTGCTTCCTACCTTTGCTGGTAGCCCGGAAGTCCCTGCACGCTCTGCGGGGGTCCGTTGGTGACCCCCGGTGCTGGCATCCGGCAGCCCGGGGCAGAAGACACCATCCCCCCGCCGCCGCCGCCGCCGCCTCCGCCTCCTCCTCCGGCGGCCGTCACCTGGACGCTGAAGTCCGGGAAGATCCTGATCATGTCCCCGCTGCTGCTCCGCGCGGTCCTCGGAATGAGCGCCGGTGGTCTGGAAGCTTCTTTGCCGCGTCTTCAAGCTTCCGCCCGGACCATGTTGCCGCGCCGGGAGCAGAGAAGCACACTGGCCGCCTCAGCGGACACTTTTTGTGGGGGCGCGCGCGGTCATGTTGCCGCACGTTGCCGTCTCCTTCCCGGCGAGCGCCGTTCTTCGTCCGCGGGAAGCGTCCGCGGGAAGCGTCCACGCGCGTCCGGTCATGCTCCGCCGGGGTGCGCGCGTGTGTGCGCGCCTGTGGAGGAATGTCGGGGAGCGTCGCGCGGCGTGCGCGTGCGTGCGCGCGACCGAGCTAAAGAGAGAGAGAGCGATGACGTGTGTGTGCGTGTGCACGTGTGAGTGTGTGTCGAAGGAGGAAGTACCCGTGGTCACGTGATGACAGTCAGGTGATGACAGGCCGCCCTTAATTGGAGTGAAATGTGTCACTAATTAAAGTCTGATTGCTCTCCAAAAGGGACAAGCGGTAGCAAAAATGGATGGATTGTCTTTTTTTTATATAGTTGGAGCATGCGTAGTTTAATTAGACTTAGTACTGTAGTCTTGGTACTTAGACCTCGATTAGACTTAGTACTGTAGTCTTGGTACTTAGACCTCAATTAGACTTTGTACTGTAGTCTTGGTACTTAGACCTCTGTTGGACTTAGTACTGTAGTCTTGGTACTTAGACCTCAATTAGACTTTGTACTGTAGTCTTGGTACTTAGACCTCTGTTGGACTTAGTACTGTAGTCTTGGTACTTAGACCTCGATTAGACTTTGTACTGTAGTCTTGGTACTTAGACCTCGATTAGACTTAGTACTGTAGTCTTGGCACTTAGACCTCAATTAGACTTTGTACTGTAGTCTTGGTACTTAGACCTCTGTTGGACTTAGTACTGTAGTCTTGGTACTTAGACCTCAATTAGACTTAGTACTGTAGTCTTGGTACTTAGACCTCATTTAGACTTAGTACTGTAGTCTTGGTACTTAGACCTCGATTAGACTTTGTACTGTAGTCTTGGTACTTAGACCTCGTTTGGACTTAGTACTGTGGTCTTGGTACTTAGACCTCGTTTGGACTTAGTACTGTGGTCTTGGTACTTAGACCTCTGTTGGACTTAGTACTGTAGTCTTGGTACTTAGACCTAAATTAGACTTTGCACTGTAGTCTTGGTACTTAGACCTCAATTAGACTTAGTACTGTAGTCTTGGTACTTAGACCTCAATTAGACTTAGTACTGTAGTCTTGGTACTTAGACCTCGTTTAGACTTAGTACTGTAGTCTTGGTACTTAGACCTCAATTAGACTTAGTACTGTAGTCTTGGTACTAAGACCTCAATTAGATTTAGTACTGTAGTCTTGGTACTTAGACCTCGATTAGACTTAGTACTGTAGTCTTGGTACTTAGACCTCGATTAGACTTAGTACTGTAGTCTTGGTACTTATACCTCAATTAGATTTAGTACTGTAGTCTTGGTACTTAGTCCTCGATTAGACTTAGTACTGTAGTCTTGGTACTTAGACCTCAATTAGACTTAGTACTGTAGTCTTGGTACTTAGACCTCAATTAGACTTAGTACTGTAGTCTTGGTACTTAGACCTCGATTAGACTTAGTACTGTAGTCTTGGTACTTAGACCTCGATTAGACTTAGTACTGTAGTCTTGGTACTTATACCTCAATTAGATTTAGTACTGTAGTCTTGGTACTTAGTCCTTGATTAGACTTAGTACTGTAGTCTTGGTACTTAGACCTCAATTAGACTTAGTACTGTAGTCTTGGTACTTAGACCTCGCTTAGACTTAGTACTGTAGTCTTGGTACTTATACCTCAATTAGATTTAGTACTGTAGTCTTGGTACTTAGTCCTCGATTAGACTTAGTACTGTAGTCTTGGTACTTAGACCTCAATTAGACTTAGTACTGTAGTCTTGGTACTTAGACCTCGCTTAGACTTAGTACTGTAGTCTTGGTACTTATACCTCAATTAGATTTAGTACTGTAGTCTTGGTACTTAGTCCTCGATTAGACTTAGTACTGTAGTCTTGGTACTTAGACCTCAATTAGACTTTATACTGTAGTCTTGGTACTTAGACCTCAATTAGACTTAGTACTGTAGTCTTGGTACTTAGACCTCAATTAGACTTAGTACTGTAGTCTTGGTACTTAGATCTCGTTTAGACTTAGCACTGTAGTCTTGGTACTTAGACCTCGTTTAGACTTAGTACTGTAGTCTTGGTACTTAGACGTCTGTTGGACTTAGTACTGTAGTCTTGGTACTTAGACCTCGATTAGACTTAGTACTGTAGTCTTGGTACTTAGACCTCAATTAGACTTAGTACTGTAGTCTTGGTACTTAGACCTCAATTAGACTTAGTACTGTAGTCTTGGTACTTAGACCTCAATTAGATTTAGTACTGTAGTCTTGGTACTTAGACCTCGATTAGACTTAGTACTGTAGTCTTGGTACTTAGACCTCGATTAGACTTAGTACTGTAGTCTTGGTACTTAGACCTCGATTAGACTTTGTACTGTAGTCTTGGTACTTAGACCTCGATTAGACTTAGTACTGTAGTCTTGGTACTTAGACCTCAATTAGACTTAGTACTGTAGTCTTGGTATTTAGACCTCGATTAGACTTAGTACTGTAGTCTTGGTACTTAGACCTCAATTAGACTTTGTACTGTAGTCTTGGTACTTAGACCTCAATTAGATTTAGTACTGTAGTCTTGGTACTTAGACCTCAATTAGACTTTGTACTGTAGTCTTGGTACTTAGACCTCATTTAGACTTAGTACTGTAGTCTTGGTACTTAGACCTCAATTAGATTTAGTACTGTAGTCTTGGTACTTAGACCTCAATTAGACTTTGTACTGTAGTCTTGGTACTTAGACCTAAATTAGACTTTGTACTGTAGTCTTGGGTCTTTGAACTCATTTAGACTTTGTACTGTAGTCTTGGTACTTAGACCTCGTTTAGACTTAGTACTGTAGTCTTGGTACTTAGACCTCGTTTGGACTTAGTACTGTAGTCCTGGTACTTAGACCTTTATTAGACTTTGTACTGTAGTCTTGGTTCTTTGAACTCATTTAGACTTTGTACTGTAGTCTTGGTACTTAGACCTCAATTAGACTTTGTACTGTAGTCTTGGTACTTAGACCTCGTTTAGACTTAGTACTGTAGTCTTGGTACTTAGACCTCAATTAGACTTAGTACTGTAGTCTTGGTACTTAGACCTCAATTAGACTTTGTACTGTAGTCTTGGTACTTAGACCTCAATTAGACTTTGTACTGTAGTCTTGGTACTTAGACCTCTGTTGGACTTAGTACTGTAGTCTTGGTACTTAGACCTAAATTAGACTTTTTACTGTAGTCTTGGGTCTTTGAACTCATTTAGACTTTGTACTGTAGTCTTGGTACTTAGACCTCGATTAGACTTAGTACTGTAGTCTTGGTACTTAGACCTAAATTAGACTTTGTACTGTAGTCTTGGGTCTTTGAACTCATTTAGACTTTATACTGTAGTCTAGGTACTTAGACCTTAATTAGACTTAGTACCGTGGTCTTGGTACTTAGACCTCAATTAGACTTAGTACTGTAGTCTTGGTACTTAGACCGCGATTAGACTTAGTACTGTAGTCTTGGTACTTAGACCTCAATTAGACTTTGTACTATAGTCTTGTTACTTTGAACTCATTTAGACTTAGTACTGTATTCTAGGTACTTAGACCTTGATTAGACTTTGTACTGTAGTCTTGGGTCTTTGAACTCATTTAGACTTTGTACTGTAGTCTTGGTACTTATACCTCATTTAGATTTAGTACTGTAGTCTTGGTACTTGGACCTCGATTAGACTTTGTACTGTAGTCCTGGTACTTAGACCTCGATTAGACTTTGTACTATAGTCTTGTTACTTTGAACTCATTTAGACTTAGTACTGTAGTCCAGGTACTTATACCTCTTTTAGACTTTGTACTGTAGTCTTGGTACTTAGACCTCGATTAGACTTAGTACTGTAGTCTTGGTACTTAGACCTCGATTAGATTTAGTACTGTAGTCTTGGTACTTAGACCTCGATTAGACTTAGTACTGTAGTCTTGGTACTTAGACCTCGATTAGACTTAGTACTGTAGTCTTGGTACTTAGACCTCGATTAGACTTAGTACTGTAGTCTTGGTACTTAGACCTCGATTAGACTTAGTACTGTAGTCTTGGTACTTAGACCTCGATTAGACTTAGTACTGTAGTCTTGGTACTTGGACCTAAATTAGACTTAGTACTGTAGTCTTGGTACTTGGACCTAAATTAGACTTAGTACTGTAGTCTTGGTACTTAGACCTCAATTAGACTTAGTACTGTAGTCTTGGTACTTAGACCTCAATTAGACTTAGTACTGTAGTCTTGGTACTTAGACCTCGATTAGACTTTGTACTGTAGTCTTGGTACTTAGACCTCGATTAGACTTTGTACTGTAGTCCTGGTACTTAGACCTCGTTTGGACTTTGTACTGTAGTCTTGGTTCTTTGAACTCATTTAGACTTTGTACTGTAGTCTTGGTACTTAGACCTCAATTAGACTTAGTACTGTAGTCTTGGTACTTAGACCTCAATTAGACTTTGTACTGTAGTCTTGGTACTTAGACCTCAATTAGACTTAGTACTGTAGTCTTGGTACTTAGACCTCAATTAGACTTAGTACTGTAGTCTTGGTACTTAGACCTCAATTAGACTTAGTACTGTAGTCTTAGTACTTAGACCTCAATTAGACTTAGTACTGTAGTCTTGGTACTTAGACCTCGATTAGACTTAGTACTGTAGTCTTGGTACTTAGACCTCGATTAGACTTAGTACTGTAGTCTTGGTACTTAGACCTCAATTAGACTTAGTACTGTAGTCTTGGTACTTAGACCTCAATTAGACTTAGTACTGTAGTCTTGGTACTTAGACCTCAATTAGACTTAGTACTGTAGTCTTAGTACTTAGACCTCGATTAGACTTAGTACTGTAGTCTTGGTACTTAGACCTCGATTAGACTTAGTACTGTAGTCTTGGTACTTATACCTCAATTAGATTTAGTACTGTAGTCTTGGTACTTAGTCCTCGATTAGACTTAGTACTGTAGTCTTGGTACTTAGACCTCAATTAGACTTAGTACTGTAGTCTTGGTACTTAGCCCTCGCTTAGACTTAGTACTGTAGTCTTGGTACTTATACCTCAATTAGATTTAGTACTGTAGTCTTGGTACTTAGTCCTCGATTAGACTTAGTACTGTAGTCTTGGTACTTAGACCTCAATTAGACTTAGTACTGTAGTCTTGGTACTTAGACCTCGCTTAGACTTAGTACTGTAGTCTTGGTACTTATACCTCAATTAGATTTAGTACTGTAGTCTTGGTACTTAGTCCTCGATTAGACTTAGTACTGTAGTCTTGGTACTTAGACCTCAATTAGACTTTATACTGTAGTCTTGGTACTTAGACCTCAATTAGACTTAGTACTGTAGTCTTGGTACTTAGACCTCAATTAGACTTAGTACTGTAGTCTTGGTACTTAGATCTCGTTTAGACTTAGCACTGTAGTCTTGGTACTTAGACCTCGTTTAGACTTAGTACTGTAGTCTTGGTACTTAGACGTCTGTTGGACTTAGTACTGTAGTCTTGGTACTTAGACCTCGATTAGACTTAGTACTGTAGTCTTGGTACTTAGACCTCAATTAGACTTAGTACTGTAGTCTTGGTACTTAGACCTCAATTAGACTTAGTACTGTAGTCTTGGTACTTAGACCTCAATTAGACTTAGTACTGTAGTCTTGGTACTTAGACCTCAATTAGATTTAGTACTGTAGTCTTGGTACTTAGACCTCGATTAGACTTAGTACTGTAGTCTTGGTACTTAGACCTCGATTAGACTTAGTACTGTAGTCTTGGTACTTAGACCTCGATTAGACTTTGTACTGTAGTCTTGGTACTTAGACCTCGATTAGACTTAGTACTGTAGTCTTGGTACTTAGACCTCAATTAGACTTAGTACTGTAGTCTTGGTATTTAGACCTCGATTAGACTTAGTACTGTAGTCTTGGTACTTAGACCTCAATTAGACTTTGTACTGTAGTCTTGGTACTTAGACCTCAATTAGATTTAGTACTGTAGTCTTGGTACTTAGACCTCAATTAGACTTTGTACTGTAGTCTTGGTACTTAGACCTCGATTAGACTTAGTACTGTAGTCTTGGTACTTAGACCTCAATTAGATTTAGTACTGTAGTCTTGGTACTTAGACCTCAATTAGACTTTGTACTGTAGTCTTGGTACTTAGACCTAAATTAGACTTTGTACTGTAGTCTTGGGTCTTTGAACTCATTTAGACTTTGTACTGTAGTCTTGGTACTTAGACCTCGTTTAGACTTAGTACTGTAGTCTTGGTACTTAGACCTCGTTTGGACTTAGTACTGTAGTCCTGGTACTTAGACCTTTATTAGACTTTGTACTGTAGTCTTGGTTCTTTGAACTCATTTAGACTTTGTACTGTAGTCTTGGTACTTAGACCTCAATTAGACTTTGTACTGTAGTCTTGGTACTTAGACCTCGTTTAGACTTAGTACTGTAGTCTTGGTACTTAGACCTCAATTAGACTTAGTACTGTAGTCTTGGTACTTAGACCTCAATTAGACTTTGTACTGTAGTCTTGGTACTTAGACCTCAATTAGACTTTGTACTGTAGTCTTGGTACTTAGACCTCTGTTGGACTTAGTACTGTAGTCTTGGTACTTAGACCTAAATTAGACTTTGTACTGTAGTCTTGGGTCTTTGAACTCATTTAGACTTTGTACTGTAGTCTTGGTACTTAGACCTCGATTAGACTTAGTACTGTAGTCTTGGTACTTAGACCTCGATTAGACTTTGTACTATAGTCTTGTTACTTTGAACTCATTTAGACTTAGTACTGTAGTCCAGGTACTTATACCTCTTTTAGACTTTGTACTGTAGTCTTGGTACTTAGACCACATTTAGATTTAGTACTGTAGTCTTGGTACTTAGACCTCGATTAGACTTAGTACTGTAGTCTTGGTACTTAGACCTAAATTAGACTTTGTACTGTAGTCTTGGGTCTTTGAACTCATTTAGACTTTATACTGTAGTCTAGGTACTTAGACCTTAATTAGACTTAGTACCGTGGTCTTGGTACTTAGACCTCAATTAGACTTAGTACTGTATTCTAGGTACTTAGACCTTGATTAGACTTTGTACTGTAGTCTTGGGTCTTTGAACTCATTTAGACTTTGTACTGTAGTCTTGGTACTTATACCTCATTTAGATTTAGTACTGTAGTCTTGGTACTTGGACCTCGATTAGACTTTGTACTGTAGTCCTGGTACTTAGACCTCGATTAGACTTTGTACTATAGTCTTGTTACTTTGAACTCATTTAGACTTAGTACTGTAGTCCAGGTACTTATACCTCTTTTAGACTTTGTACTGTAGTCTTGGTACTTAGACCTCGATTAGACTTAGTACTGTAGTCTTGGTACTTAGACCTCGATTAGATTTAGTACTGTAGTCTTGGTACTTAGACCTCGATTAGACTTAGTACTGTAGTCTTGGTACTTAGACCTCGATTAGACTTAGTACTGTAGTCTTGGTACTTAGACCTCGATTAGACTTAGTACTGTAGTCTTGGTACTTAGACCTCGATTAGACTTAGTACTGTAGTCTTGGTACTTAGACCTCGATTAGACTTAGTACTGTAGTCTTGGTACTTGGACCTAAATTAGACTTAGTACTGTAGTCTTGGTACTTGGACCTAAATTAGACTTAGTACTGTAGTCTTGGTACTTAGACCTCAATTAGACTTAGTACTGTAGTCTTGGTACTTAGACCTCAATTAGACTTAGTACTGTAGTCTTGGTACTTAGACCTCGATTAGACTTTGTACTGTAGTCTTGGTACTTAGACCTCGATTAGACTTTGTACTGTAGTCCTGGTACTTAGACCTCGTTTGGACTTTGTACTGTAGTCTTGGTTCTTTGAACTCATTTAGACTTTGTACTGTAGTCTTGGTACTTAGACCTCAATTAGACTTAGTACTGTAGTCTTGGTACTTAGACCTCAATTAGACTTTGTACTGTAGTCTTGGTACTTAGACCTCAATTAGACTTAGTACTGTAGTCTTGGTACTTAGACCTCAATTAGACTTAGTACTGTAGTCTTGGTACTTAGACCTCAATTAGACTTAGTACTGTAGTCTTAGTACTTAGACCTCAATTAGACTTAGTACTGTAGTCTTGGTACTTAGACCTCGATTAGACTTAGTACTGTAGTCTTGGTACTTAGACCTCGATTAGACTTAGTACTGTAGTCTTGGTACTTAGACCTCAATTAGACTTAGTACTGTAGTCTTGGTACTTAGACCTCAATTAGACTTAGTACTGTAGTCTTGGTACTTAGACCTCAATTAGACTTAGTACTGTAGTCTTAGTACTTAGACCTCGATTAGACTTAGTACTGTAGTCTTGGTACTTAGACCTCGATTAGACTTAGTACTGTAGTCTTGGTACTTATACCTCAATTAGATTTAGTACTGTAGTCTTGGTACTTAGTCCTCGATTAGACTTAGTACTGTAGTCTTGGTACTTAGACCTCAATTAGACTTAGTACTGTAGTCTTGGTACTTAGCCCTCGCTTAGACTTAGTACTGTAGTCTTGGTACTTATACCTCAATTAGATTTAGTACTGTAGTCTTGGTACTTAGTCCTCGATTAGACTTAGTACTGTAGTCTTGGTACTTAGACCTCAATTAGACTTAGTACTGTAGTCTTGGTACTTAGACCTCGCTTAGACTTAGTACTGTAGTCTTGGTACTTATACCTCAATTAGATTTAGTACTGTAGTCTTGGTACTTAGTCCTCGATTAGACTTAGTACTGTAGTCTTGGTACTTAGACCTCAATTAGACTTTATACTGTAGTCTTGGTACTTAGACCTCAATTAGACTTAGTACTGTAGTCTTGGTACTTAGACCTCAATTAGACTTAGTACTGTAGTCTTGGTACTTAGATCTCGTTTAGACTTAGCACTGTAGTCTTGGTACTTAGACCTCGTTTAGACTTAGTACTGTAGTCTTGGTACTTAGACGTCTGTTGGACTTAGTACTGTAGTCTTGGTACTTAGACCTCGATTAGACTTAGTACTGTAGTCTTGGTACTTAGACCTCAATTAGACTTAGTACTGTAGTCTTGGTACTTAGACCTCAATTAGACTTAGTACTGTAGTCTTGGTACTTAGACCTCAATTAGACTTAGTACTGTAGTCTTGGTACTTAGACCTCAATTAGATTTAGTACTGTAGTCTTGGTACTTAGACCTCGATTAGACTTAGTACTGTAGTCTTGGTACTTAGACCTCGATTAGACTTAGTACTGTAGTCTTGGTACTTAGACCTCGATTAGACTTTGTACTGTAGTCTTGGTACTTAGACCTCGATTAGACTTAGTACTGTAGTCTTGGTACTTAGACCTCAATTAGACTTAGTACTGTAGTCTTGGTATTTAGACCTCGATTAGACTTAGTACTGTAGTCTTGGTACTTAGACCTCAATTAGACTTTGTACTGTAGTCTTGGTACTTAGACCTCAATTAGATTTAGTACTGTAGTCTTGGTACTTAGACCTCAATTAGACTTTGTACTGTAGTCTTGGTACTTAGACCTCGATTAGACTTAGTACTGTAGTCTTGGTACTTAGACCTCAATTAGATTTAGTACTGTAGTCTTGGTACTTAGACCTCAATTAGACTTTGTACTGTAGTCTTGGTACTTAGACCTAAATTAGACTTTGTACTGTAGTCTTGGGTCTTTGAACTCATTTAGACTTTGTACTGTAGTCTTGGTACTTAGACCTCGTTTAGACTTAGTACTGTAGTCTTGGTACTTAGACCTCGTTTGGACTTAGTACTGTAGTCCTGGTACTTAGACCTTTATTAGACTTTGTACTGTAGTCTTGGTTCTTTGAACTCATTTAGACTTTGTACTGTAGTCTTGGTACTTAGACCTCAATTAGACTTTGTACTGTAGTCTTGGTACTTAGACCTCGTTTAGACTTAGTACTGTAGTCTTGGTACTTAGACCTCAATTAGACTTAGTACTGTAGTCTTGGTACTTAGACCTCAATTAGACTTTGTACTGTAGTCTTGGTACTTAGACCTCAATTAGACTTTGTACTGTAGTCTTGGTACTTAGACCTCTGTTGGACTTAGTACTGTAGTCTTGGTACTTAGACCTAAATTAGACTTTGTACTGTAGTCTTGGGTCTTTGAACTCATTTAGACTTTGTACTGTAGTCTTGGTACTTAGACCTCGATTAGACTTAGTACTGTAGTCTTGGTACTTAGACCTCGATTAGACTTTGTACTATAGTCTTGTTACTTTGAACTCATTTAGACTTAGTACTGTAGTCCAGGTACTTAGACCTCTTTTAGACTTTGTACTGTAGTCTTGGTACTTAGACCACATTTAGATTTAGTACTGTAGTCTTGGTACTTAGACCTCGATTAGACTTTGCACTGTAGTCTTGGTACTTAGACCACATTTAGACTTAGTACTGTAGTCTTGGTACTTAGACCTCGATTAGACTTTGTACTGTAGTCTTGGTACTTAGACCTCATTTAGATTTAGTCCTGTAGTCTTGGTACTTAGTCGTCATTTAGACTTTGATTTACTTGGAAAATGTGGACTTTAGGTTTAAAAATATTTTAAAAGTGCGACAAAAAATATATAAAAAAAAATCTATATTTAAAAAAATTTATATATAATTATTTATTATTATTATTAATATTTGTCCTTTATCTGTCAACAGCAGTGTGATTAAGGGAGTCCTGTAAAAAAAAAAAAAATATTTTGAGGAGCACAAACTGAACCACCATGGGGGCCAAAGAAAGTTGTGAGTGCCAGCAGTGTGATCAAGAAGGTGAGATTTTAGTCAAGAACTTGTTCTAATTGCCATTTTTGACTATTTTTAGTCATGAAATATTTGAATTTTGACAATGTAAAACTTTTTAAATTTAAAAACTTTCCATTTTTAAATTTTGTACATTTTTTACATCTGTCATTGTTTATTTTATCTCACTATATATATATATATTTATATATATTGAAGGATGTTTTTTTTACTGTAAACTGCTTTTATTGTGGCGGTCCACATGTTGTTGTGGACGTCCACAATTACGGAGCACTTGAAGGCAACACGTGCACACTCCTGAGGTCAAAGCCTCGACGGCGACGACGATGGCGAGGAGCCACACGTCCATCGCCAAGTGGCTCCCCTGGCGGCGTGGCGTGATGGATGGGGGCGGTCCCGCCGGCGCCCGGCCAGGGTCAGAGGTCGGCGAGACGTACGGGCCTCCCTCCCTCCACGCCGCGCTAATGGGAGCTGAAGTATTAGCGCTAAACGCCTCGGCAGACGTGATGAATGAACTGTTGGCGGCAATTACGCGGCTGAAGTTTACACACACGCACACACACGCACTTGCACACGCGCACACACACACACACACACACGCACACACACACACACACACACACACACAGTTATCTCAGCCGCACACCTCCATATGCAAATGATTGATCATAGACATCAACTTATGTCTTTGTCTCTGTCCCACACACACACACACACACACACACACACACACACACTCATAGGGATGATTGATGGCGGGCGCCAGCGTCGCGGTCGGACGCCATCATCATCATCTCTTTTATTTTGGGGGCCTTTCGGCCGCTTTGTGGCCTCTTGCCGTCTTTTATCAAATGGCTTTTTAAATATCTTTTGATGGCTGCTGGGAAAACTCAATCACTCTAAAACACACACACACACACACACATACACTCACACACACACACTTACATACACACACACACACTTACATACACACACACACACACTTACATACACACACACACACACACACACTTACACTCACACACACACTTACATACACACACACACACTTACATACACACACACACCCACACACTTACATACACACACACCCACACACACTTACATACACACACACACACACACACTTACATACACACACACACCCACACACACTTACATACACATACACACACACACACACACACACACACACACTTACATACACACACACACACACTTACATACACACACACACACACACACTTACATACACACACACACCCACACACCCACTTACATACACACACACACACACACCCACACACACACACTTACATACACACACACACACACCCACACACTTACATACACACACACACACACACTTACATACACACACAGACACACTTACATACACACAGACACACTTACATACACACACACACTTACATACACACACACACACACTTACATTCACACACACCCCCACACACACACACTCCTAATGACAGCCGTGGCGGTGCGTTCAGGGACCATGGCCTCACCAGTACAGACAGTCATTAAACCATGCGTTGGTAGACCACCACAACGTACACAACCGTCATGGCTAGGTTGGTAGAGTGGCCGTGCCAGCAACTTGAGGGTTGCAGGTTTGATTCCCGCTTCCGCCATCCTAGTCACTGCCGTTGTGTCCTTGGGCAAGACACTTGACCCACCTGCTCCCGGTGCCACCCACACTGCTTTAAATGTAACTTAGATATTGGCTTTCACTATGTAAAGGGCTTTGAGTCACTAGAGAAAAAGCGCTATATAAATATAATTCACTTCACTTCACAAATATGTCCCACCGCGACCTTTAATTTGGCCCACCACAACATTTAAAAAGGCCCGCCATGGCATTTATTATGTCCCACCACAACATTTTATTGGCCCCCGCGACATTTGTTATGTCCCGCCACAGCATTTTTTATTGGCTAACAACCATTTTATTGGCCCACCACAACATTTAAAGTGGGCCACCAAGACATTTAACATGCCTGCCACAAAATTTAAATGTCCCACCACCTTTAACATTTAACGTGGCTCGCCACATTTAAGGTGGCCTGCCACAGCATTTAAATGGCCCGCCAATACACTTTTTTATTGGCCCCCCACAACATTTAAAGAGGCCCGCCACAGCATTTTTTATTGGCCCCCCTAAGACATTTAAAGTGGGCCGCCAAGACATTTAAGGTGCCTGCCACTAAATTTAAATGTCCTACCACATTTAACATTTAAAGTGGCTCGCCACAACATTTAAATTGGCCCGCCACAGCATTTAAATGGCCCGCCAATACACTTTTTTATTGGCCCACCACAAACAAATTTTATTGGCCCCCCACAACATTTAAAGAGGCCCGCCACGACATTTAACGAGGCCCGCCACAGCATTTTTTATTGGCCCCCCTAAGACATTTAAAGTGGGCCGCCAAGACATTTAAGGTGCCTGCCACAAAATTTAAATGTCCTACCACCTTTAACATTTAACGTGGCTCGCCACATTTAAAGGTGGCCCGCCACAGCATTTAAATGGCCCGCCAATACACTTTTTTATTGGCCCACCACAAACAAATTTTATTGGCCCCCCTACAACATTTTAAGTGGCCCGCCACAACATTTAAAGAGGCCCGCCACAGCATTTCTTATTGGCCCACCACAACATTTAAAGAGGCCCGCCAAGACATTTAACATGCCTGCCACAACATGTAAATGTCCCTCCACAGTTAACATTTAAAGTGGCTCACCACAACATTTATTTATTGGCCCCCCACAAACAAATTTTATTGGACCCCCATGACATTTAAAGTGGCCCACCACCCCATTTAAATGGCCCGCCACAACATTTAAATTGACCTGCCACAGCATTTATTATGTCCCTTTACAACATTTTTTATTGGCCACCTACATTTAAAACGGCCGCCAAGACATTTAACGTGCCTGCCACGATATTTGAATGTCCCACCACTTCTAATATTTAAAGTGGCTCGCCACAACATTTAATGTGGCTGTCCACAACATTTGTTATTGGCCCGCTACGCCTTTTTTTTATTGGCCCCCCCTCAACATTTAATCTGGCCTGCCACAGCATTTAAATGGCCCGTCACTACATTTTTTATTGGGCCACCACAAACAAATTTTATTGGCCCCTCACGACATTTAAAGCGTGCCACGAAGACATTTAACGAGCCTGCCACAAAATTTAAATGTCCCACCACCTTTAACATTTAAAGTGGCTCGGCACAACATTTAGATTGGCCGGCCACAACATTCGTTATTTGCCCGCTACGACATTTTTTTATTGGCCCCCCACAACTTTTAAACTCGCCTGCCACAGCATTTAAATGGCCCGTCACTACATTTTTTAATTGGCCCACCACAAACAAATTTTATTGGCCCCCCACAACATTTAATTTGGCCTGCCACCCCATTTAAATGGCCCGCCACAACATTTTTATTGGCCCGCCATCGCATTTGTTATATCCTGCCACAACATGTTTTTATTGGCCCCCCACGACATTTAAATTGGCCTGCCACCCCATTTAAATGGCCCGCCACAACATTTTTATTGGCCCGCCATCGCATTTGTTATATCCTGCCACAACATTTTTTTATTGGCCCCCCACGACATTTAAAATGGCCCGCAATGACATTTAACTTGGGCCGCCGCAGCATTTCATAAATCCCGCCACAACATTTTTTACTGGCCCACCACATTTTTTTATTGGCCCCCCACGACATTAAAAGTGGCCTGCCACCCGATTTAAATGGCCCGCCGCAACATTTAATTCGGCCCGCCCCAGCAGTTATTTTGTCCCGCCACAACATTTGTTATTGGTACGCCAAATTATTTTTATTGGACCCCGATATTTTTATTGGCCCCCCACGACATTTTTAAATTGGCCCGCCACAGCATTTAAATGGCCTGCCACAAAAAAATGTTGATAGTGCACTGCTTCCCCTTCCTGAAGCGGCGGATGGTGGTCCAGAATCGCTTCGAAACTATCCGGAAGTCGTTTTCCATGGCTTTCCCGAACTCCTCCTATGTCCGAGTTTTTGCCTCCACAACCACTGAAGCCGCACACCGCTTGGCCTGTCGGTACCTGTCTGCTGCCTCCGGAGTCCCACGAGCCAAAACAACCCGATAGGACTCTCTCTTCAACTTGTTGGCATCCCTCACCGCCGGTGTCCACCAGCGGGTTCTGGGATTACCGCCACAACAGGCACCAACCACCTTGCGGCCACAGCTCCAATCAACCGCCTCGACAATAGAAGTGCGGAACATGGTCCACTCGGACTCAATGTCCAGCACATCCCTCGTGACATGTTCGAAGTTCTTCCGGAGGTGGGAATTGAAACTCTCTCTGACAGGAGACTCTGCCAGACGTTCCCAGCAGACCCTCACAATGCGTTTGGGCCTGCCAGGTCTGTCCGGCATCCTCCCCCACCATCGCAGCCAACTCACCACCAGGTGGTGATCGCTAGAAAGCTCCGCCCCTCTCTTCACCCGAGTGTCCAAAGCATGAGGCAGCAAATCCGATGACACAACTACAAAGTCAATCGTGGGTCCTGGTGCCAAGTGCACATATGGAAACCCTTATGTTTGAACACGGTGTTCGTTATGGACAATCTGTGACCAACACAAAAGTCCAATAACAAAACACCGCTCAGGTTCAGATCCGGGCAGCCATTCTTCCCCATCACGCCTCTCCAGGTTCCATGAGCGTTGAAGTCCCCCAGTAGGATAAGGGAATCACCCAGGGGAGCCCTCTCCAGTAAAGGGTGGGTACTCTGAACTGCTGTTTGGTGCCTAAGCACAAACAACAGTCAGGACCCGTCTCCCCCACCCGAAGGCGGAGGGAGGCTACCCTCTCGTCCACTGGGTTGAAATCCAACGTGCAGGCTTTGAGCCGGGGGGCAACAAGAGTTTCTACCCCAGCTCTTCGCCTCTCACGGCCGGCAACGCCAGAGTGGAAGAGAGTCCAGCTCCTCTTGAGAGAACTGGGTCCAGAGCCCTTGCTGTGCGTCGTAGTGAGTCCGACTATATCCAACCGGAACTTCTCCACCTCGCGCACTAGCTCAGGCTCCTTCCCCCCCAGAGAGGTAATGTTCCACGTCCCAAGAGCCAGCTTCTGGACCGCCAAGTGCCCTGCCGCCCAGCTCACATCACACCCGACCTCTACGGCCCCCGCTATGGGTGGTGAGCCCATTGGAGGGAGTGAATGTTTAGTCCTAGAATACGTGAAATATATTTATTAAGACGGTGCAGCACAAATAATAAGAACTTACTAAACAAGTAACATAAGTTCCTTCCTGCTTCCGGCCCAAAGAGGAAGTGATAGAGCCACTTCCTGCAGAGCGTGTGACCCGGGGGGGGGGCGACTTCCCACACACTTCAGCAGGAAGCGGAACTTCAAAATAAAAGAGCGACGCAGGCGGCGATGACGATGATGAAGATGTGATGTGATGTCTTTAACGGGGGAGCGTCTCGTTAATACGACCCCCTCGCCACCCCACCACCCCTCCCCCCCGCCGCCGCCTCAGCAGTAATTGCACGCTTGGATGCGCACGACCTCGACGACCTTTCCTTTCTGCGCGCACAAAAGGAGAAAATATAAAACATCTTCATAATTGCAAGAAAGTCAAATCTTCTCCTTTGATTTGTCTTTAAAAGCTTTTTCATTCATCACTTTTATCAGTCCTGAGGGACACCCCAACCCCCCCCCCCCCCACGTCTCCATGTGATGTGTAGCCTCAATGTAGCATCTAAGTTAGCACCGACCATAGTTTGTAACGTATCGTATAACATAGCATGTATCGTAGCATGTAAAGTAGGATGTAATAGAGCATATAGCTTATGGTACAATATAGCATGTAGCATAGCACAAACCGTAATATGTAACATAGCATGTGATCTGGCAAGTCATGTTGCATGTAATATAGCAGATAACTTATCTTATAATACAGTGGTCCCCAACATTTTTGTATCCGCGGACCGGTCAACGCTTAATTTGTCCCGCGGCCCGGGTGGGGGGTGTCTTTTTTTTTTTTTTTCCTTTGTCATGAAAAAGGGACGTTTTTGTCATGAAAAAGGGAGGTTTTTGTGGCTGGTGCACTAATTGTAAGTTTATATTGTGTTTTTTATGTTGATTTAATAAGAATAAAAAATATAAAAAAATTTAAAAAAAATTTTTTTAATAAAAAATTCTTCTGCCCGGCCCGGTGGTTGGGGACCACTGTTATAATATACATATATTATAACGTAAGATAGCATGTAATCTGGCGAGTAATACAGCATACAATATAGCATGTACCATAGCGTGAAAAGTAGGATGTTAGCTAGCATGTACTGTAATATGTAACATAGCACGAAAGGTAGCATGTAGTTTATTCCGCGGTGAGGCGACACAAGAAGGACAAAGGACAGCTGAGGATTTCATCTTTTTATTGAGCGTTAGCCTAGCCTAGCTTAGCATGCCGGTGGCGGAGTGGGGGGCGCGGGGGGGACAGCAGGACACGTTTGGCTAACGTTAGCAAACATCCGAGAAGACATGACGTCGGGATCAGCAGGCATCATGCAGGCTACCTCGCCACGCTAACGCTAACCAGGACAGCGCACGCGGCAAACACACACACGGAACATTCTGGCTCCCACCAATGTACACAAGGCACACTTTTGTTGTCCCGACATCACCACAAACAAACTAACAAACAAACAAAACGCAACATTTGGTCGTGTTGCATAGCTAGAACGCCATTTTTTTGGACTCCTCTTATCGTCTACGTTACTCTTTCTTTCGCCTCACCCACCTCACGTGGTCACATGGTCACATGGTCACCTGGTCACCTGATCACCTGATCACGTGGTTACATTCCAGTCTGCTCACTTTCTCTGTTCTTGAATCTTCTCTTTCACTGACATACTTCTTCAATAATGGTTGAGTGTGTGTGTGTGTGTGTGTGTGTGTGTGTGTGTGTGCGTGCGTGCGTGCGTATGTGTGAGTGTGTGTGCGCGCGTTTGTCACTGCTGGACTCGGATGGTTCCGCCTCCTGCAGGTCCAGTCTGCATGGAGAGAAGAGGTGTAACAAAACAAAGCGTTGGATCAATTATCATAGCTTTAAAACATGCAAATGTGTGTTTTTTGTGTCACTTTGTGTATCACAACTTTGTGATCGTTATACAACCTTGACACACACACACACACATTGTCTCCCGTGTGTGTGGGTTTACACTGTGGGGACATTAAGTTGTATACACAGTCACCTGTGTGTGTTTGCATTTATGACATTGTGAGGACTTTAAGTTTTATACATAGTAACATGTGTGTTTGCATTTCTGACATAGTGAGGACTTTAAGTTGTATACACAGTAAAGTGTGTGTTTGCATTTCTGACATAGTGATGACTTTAAGTTGTATACACAATAATGCGTGTGTGTTTGTATTTATGACATTGTGGGGACATTAGGTTGTATACAGAGTCACGTGTGTGTTTGCATTTATTACATTGTCGGGACATAAGGTTGTATACAGAGTAACATGTGTGTTTGTATTCATTACATTGTGGGGACATTAAGTTCTATACACAGTCACGTGTGTGTGTTTGTATTTATTACATCGTGGGGACGTTAGGTTGTATACACAGTAACATGTGTGTTTGCATTTCTGACATAGTGATGACTTTAAGTTGTATACACAATAACGTGTGTTTGCATTTCTGACATAGTGGGGACATTAAGTTGTATACACAGTAACATGTGTGTTTGCATTTCTGACATAGTGGGGACATTTAGTTGTATACACAGTAACGTGTGTTTGCATTTCTGACATAGTGGGGACATTAAGTTATATACACAGTAACGTGTGTGTGTTTGTATTTATGACATTGTGGGGACATTAAGTTGTATACAGAGTCACGTGTGTTTGCATTTATTACATTGTCGGGACATAAGGTTGTATACAGAGTAACATGTATGTTTGTATTTATTACTGGGGACATTAAGTTCCATACACAGTCACGTGTGTGTGTTTGTATTCATTACATCGTGAGGACATCAAGTTATATACAATGTGTGACACTGCCTAACCTTCCCAGACCTCTTCCTATGCTGCTCACGCCTAGCCCCAGAGTTCTCAAAACCTTTGACGTCTTCTTCAGACTCGTCGGTGTTCCATCCAACTTCGCGCTCCTCCGCCATAGTCGTCCGGTCCAGCCTCATCACCGTGGCCCCTCGACCAGCCATCTCATCAGTCTCCTCCGTCATTGCCACCTCCGACACTTGGGATCTTAAAGTTACCACTGCCAACAGCTAGGGGATCGAGCCCCAGTCTGCCCATTGAAAGGTCCCAAGCTGTCCAGCTTCTGTCAGGTTCCCCATCCCTCTGTGCCAGCTTCAGTCATGGCACCTGCTCTTGCACCCAATCCTGAACCTCAGGCCAAACCTAACATGATGCCAGCTTGTCTTAAAGCCGTCCAGTGCAAGCACTGTTGGACAAAGGAAAGGCATCCAAACTTTACCACATCAACTTTCTGAAGGAATGGAAGGAGAGGAAATCCTCTGTGGAAGTAAAGGATGTCCAGGCCAGTCAAGTGCCCACTCAAAGGAAGGAGTTGCAAGAGGAAACGGTGATGCTGGTACGGGAAGTGAAAATGGAGGATGATGTGGAGGAGACAGATCTGTCCATGCTCACTACACCACAAAAACCTGATGTAAGTCACTTGTCTCCACAATCTGCCCTTAAACTCTTGCAAGTGTGTGAAGAATTCCCAGTATTGTAAGGTGGAAAGCCAGGAAGAACTCCACTGATTGAACATATCATTCATTTAAAAAACCCTACACCTATCCGTCAGCGCCCATACAGAGTGCCTGAGCGGATGATGGAGGCCCTCAACCATGAAATCCAAACCATCCTGGATCTAGGAGTGATTGAACCCTCAAAAAGTGAGTGGTGTAACCCCATTGTCATTGTTCCTAAAAAAGACAACACAATAAGAGTATGTAATGACCTACGCAGAGTGAATGCCGTTTCTAAATTTGATGCTAATCCCATGACACGTATTGATGAACTTCTTGAGAAGTTAGGCAAAGAAAGCTGTGTTCATCACCAACCTTGACTTGAGTAAGGGATACTGGCAAGTCCCTTTAAAGAAGGAGTCAAGGGAGTACACCGCCTTCCGTGACCCAAATGGTCTCTATCATTACACTGTTATGCCGTTCGGACTCCACGGAGCCCCCGCAACCTTTCAACGGCTAATGGATCGCGCTCTGCAGGGGTGTGGCCAGTTCTCTGCTGCCTATCTTGATGATGTGGTGGTTTTCAGCACTTCCTGGGAAGACCACCTCGCTCACCATGAATTGATTAACGTGGACCCCGACTTAAACAAGTTGAAAAACTTATTGGGGTGTTACCATTTAGTGGTCAATTGTACGGAATATGTACTGTACTGTGCAATCTACTAATAAAAGTATCAATCAATCAATCACCTGCGTAAAGTCCTGCTTCGGATCAATCCTGCCGGGCTCACTCTTAACACCCAGAAATGTGAGTGGGCCAAAACTGAGGTGTGCTACTTGGGTTACCATCTTGGCAACGGGCAAATACGTCCTCAGTTGGACAAGGTGAAGGCAATCCAAAACAGTCATAGACCCCGAACAAAGAAAGCATGTCCGGTCATTCTTGGGGCTTTCTGGGTGGTACAGAAGATTTGTGCCCAACTTCTCTACCGTCACAGCTCCTCTTGTCGAACTGACAACCAAAGCATCCTCTAATCTAGTCAAATGGACAGAAACATGTGAAACTGCCTTCAAGAAGGTCAAAGCCATTCTATGCTCTTCCCCGGTCTTACAGAGTCCTGACTTCAACCAGCGGTTCCGTGTTCAAGTTGATGCCTCCGGTGTGAGCCGTCCTAGCCCGAGGAAAGGAGGGCGAGGAACAACCGCTACTCTATCTGAGCCGTAAACTGCATCCCAGAGAATCTAGGTACTCGGCCATTGAAAAGGACTGTCTTGCCATCAAGTGGGCTTTGGACAGCCTACGTTATTACCTTCTGGGACGGACCTTTGATCTGGAAACGGACCACCAGGCATGGAGCTGGATCAACTCCATGAGAGATAAGAACTCCCGTGTCACCAGACGGTACTTGGCGTTACAGCCCTATTGGTTCAATACCACACATCGGGGTGGCAAAACTAACCTGCTAGCTGATTACTTGTCTCGTCTCCCTGAACTTGCTGTCGCTGGAGAGGATGGAGGTAATGTGACAGTTTGACCCCACACTGTCACTGTTAGACCTTTTGGCTTCCTCTCAAACCATGCACTTTTTTTTTTTGTCAGTGGAAAGCATGCTCAACAAATTGTAACCTGTCACTCACCACGGCTCTGCATATGGTGGCAGTGGTGGGATGGCAAGCCACAGAGTTTACAACAAACCTGGCAGAGGGCACGCCAGAACTGTTTTGACACTTTTTGGGTTTCAATAAATGTTTGTAAACTGTTGCCAACTGCGTGCCTTGCCATCCTTGATTTGAATTCCGGTTTGCAAAGGTTACATTACCTTCACCCGAGGCGGGGTGTGACACACAGTAACGTGTGTGTTTGCATTTATTACATTGTGGGGACTTTAAGTTGTATACACAATAACATGTTTGTGTTTGTATTTATAACATTGTGGGGACATCAAGTTATATACACAGTAACGTGTGTGTTTGCATTTATTACATTGTGGGGACATTAAGTTGTATACAAAGTAACGTGTGTGTTTGCATTTATTACATTGTGGGGACTTTAAGTTGTATACAAAGTAACGTGTGTGTTTGTATTTATTACATTGTGGGGACATTAAGTTGTATACACAATAACATGTTTGTGTTTGTATTTATAACATTGTGGGGATATCAAGTTATATACACAGTAATGTGTGTGTTTGCATTTATAACATTGTGGGGACATTAAGTTGTATACACAATAACATGTTTGTGTTTGTATTTATAACATTGTGGGGATATCAAGTTATATACACAGTAATGTGTGTGTTTGCATTTATAACATTGTGGGGACATTAAGTTGTATACACAATAACATGTTTGTGTTTGTATTTATAACATTGTGGGGATATCAAGTTATATACACAGTAATGTGTGTGTTTGCATTTATAACATTGTGGGGACATTAAGTTGTATACACAATAACATGTTTGTGTTTGTATTTATAACATTGTGGGGATATCAAGTTATATACACAGTAATGTGTGTGTTTGCATTTATAACATTGTGGGGACTTTAAGTTGTACACAAAGTAACGTGTGTTTGCATTTATTACATTGTGGGGACTTTAAATTGTATACAAAGTAACGTGTGTGTGTTTGTATTCATTACATTGCGGGAACATTAAGTTGTATACACAGTCAAATGTGTGTGTTTGTATTTATTACATCGTGGGGACATCAAGTTATATACACAGTAACGTGTGTGTTTGCATTTATTACATTGTGGGGACTTTAAGTTGTCTACAAAGTAACGTGTGTGTGTTTGTATTCATTACATTGTGGGGACATTAGGTTGTATACAGTCAAATGTGTGTGTTTGTATTTATTACATCATGGGGACATCAAGTTATATACATAGTAACGTGTGTGTTTGCATTTATTACATTGTGGGGACATCAAGTTATATACACAGTAGCGTGTGTGTGTTTGTATTTATTACATTGTGGGGACATTAAGTTGTATACAAAGTAACGTGTGTGTTTGCATTTATTACATTGTGGGGACATTAAGTTGTATACACAGTAACGTGTTTGTGTTTGTATTTATAACATTGTGGGGATATCAAGTTATATACACAGTAACGTGTGTGTTTGCATTTATTACGTTGTGGGGACTTTAAGTTGTACACAAAGTAACGTGTGTTTGCATTTATTACATTGTGGGGACTTTAAATTGTATACAAAGTAACGTGTGTGTGTTTGTATTCATTACATTGCGGGGACATTAAGTTGTATACACAGTCAAATGTGTGTGTTAGTATTTATTACATCGTGGGGACATCAAGTTATATACACAGTAACGTGTGTGTTTGCATTTATTACATTGTGGGGACTTTAAGTTGTCTACAAAGTAACGTGTGTGTGTTTGCATTCATTACATTGTGGGGACATTAGGTTGTCTACAAAGTAACGTGTGTGTGTTTGTATTTATAACATTGTGGGGACATCAAGTTATATACACAGTAGCGTGTGTGTGTTTGCATTTATTACATTGTGGGGACTTTAAGTTGTCTACAAAGTAACGTGTGTTTGTTTGTATTTATTACATTGTGGGGACATTAAGTTGTATACACAGTCACGTGTGTGTTTGTATTTATTACATTGTGGGGACTTTAAGTTGTATACACAGTCACGTGTGTGTTTGCATTTCTGACATTGTGAGGACTTTAAGTTGTATACACAGTCACGTGTGTGTTTGCATTTCTGACATTGTGAGGACTTTAAGTTGTATACACAGTCACGTGTGTGTTTGCATTTCTGACATTGTGAGGACTTTAAGTTGTATACACAGTCACGTGTGTGTTTGCATTTCTGACATTGTGAGGACTTTAAGTTGTATACACAGTCACGTGTGTGTTTGCATTTCTGACATTGTGAGGACTTTAAGTTGTATACACAGTCACGTGTGTGTTTGCATTTCTGACATTGTGAGGACTTTAAGTTGTATACACAGTCACGTGTGTGTTTGCATTTCTGACATTGTGAGGACTTTAAGTTGTATACACAGTCACATGTGTATCCTTCCACCTACACATTTTTTTCCCCTGTGTATCCTTCGCCTACATTTTTTTACCTGTGTATCTTTGCACCTACATATTTTTTTTTACCTGTGTATCCTTCCGCCTACATTTTTTTACCTGTGTATCTTTGCATCTACATATTTTTTTTTTACCTGTGTATCCTTCCACCTCCACATTTTCTTCACCTGTGTATCCTTCCGGCCACATATCTTTTACCTGCGTATCCTTCCACCTACATACTTCTCACCCATGTATTCTGCGATTTAAGTATCCTTCCGCCCACATATTTATCACCTAAGTATCCTTCCACCTACGTATCCTTCCACCACATTCTTCTGTATTTTAGCGATGTAAGGGTTGACTTACTCTGATTAGCCCCATCCTGGAGGTGGGCGGTCTAATGGGTATTTGGCTCCGCCCCCTGGCAATTGGATTGACAGTGCTGGGCTGCAAGTGAGACAAGAGACGTCCATTGAGTGTCAGCAGACAAAGTCGAAGAAGTGGAACCAAAGCAACAGACAAAACACTTTTCATTCCCTTTTGCTTGTTCTCTTGTTTTTGGAGGCCAAAGTGATGAAAGAGCGCAAAATGACAGAGAAAGAACAACCAAGGTGCTACTAGTCCCGCTTGAAAGACACGCCGCCCTCATTAATATGCAGGAAACAGCAGCTAGGAAAAGTGCTAAGTTGCTAAAGCTAGCAAGGGTGCGTGGTTCCATTTGCATAAGGAAATAGAAAAGTTAAAAAGAGCACAAACACGCTAATTCAGCCAAGGAATGAATCCTAATCAAATGCGACTGCTAGTAATTATGCTGATGTTGTTCCCTGGACCTTAAAGTGAGACGTCTGCAAATCCCACCTTGCATTAACACCTGAGGGGGGAGGGGCAAAGAAGGATGGAGGACACACTTTTTATATACTCATCATTGTCTCTCAAGAGGACATTTACATCTTGTCTTCATACATGGTCTTGTTGTCCATTCATCTTACATGTAAACCTTGTCTCTACACATATAACATGTTGTCTTCATACGTGTAATTGTTGTCCATTCATCTTACATGTAAACCTTGTCTCTACACATATAACATGTTGTCTTCATACGTGTACTTGTTGTCCATTCATCTTACATGTAAACCTTGTCTCTACACATATAACATGTTGTCTTCATACGTGTACTTGTTGTCCATTAATCTTACATGTAAACCTTGTCTCTACACATATAACATGTTGTCTTCATACGTGTACTTGTTGTCCATTCATCTTACATGTAAACCTTGTCTCTACACATATAAAATGTTGTCTTCATACGTGTACTTGTTGTCCATGACTCTTACATGTAAACCTTGTCTCTACACATATAACATGTCTTCATACGTGTACTTGTTGTCCATTAATCTTACATGTAAACCTTGTCTCTACACATATAACATGTTGTCTTCATATGTGTACTTGTTGTCCATTAATCTTACATGTAAAACTTGTCTCTACACATATAACATGTTGTCTTCATACGTGTACTTGTTGTCCATTCATCTTACATGTAAACCTTGTCTCTACACATATAACATGTTGTCTTCATATGTGTACTTGTCCATTCATCTTACATGTAAACCTTGTCTCTACACATATAACATGTTGTCTTCATATGTGTACTTGTTGTCCATTAATCTTACATGTAAACCTTGTCTCTACACATATAACATGTTGTCTTCATACGTGTACTTGTTGTCCATTCATCTTACATGTAAACCTTGTCTCTACACATAACATGTTGTCTTCATACGTGTACTTGTTGTCCATTAATCTTACATGTAAACCTTGTCTCTACACATATAACATGTTGTCTTCATACGTGTACTTGTTGTCCATTCATCTCACATGTAAACCTTGTCTCTACACATATAACATGTTGTCTTCATACGTGTACTTGTTGTCCATTCGTCTTACATGTAAACCTTGTCTCTACACATATAACATGTTGTCTTCATACGTGTACTTGTTGTCCATTAATCTTACATGTAAACCTTGTCTCTACACATATAACATGTTGTCTTCATATGTGTACTTGTCCATTAATCTTACATGTAAACCTTGTCTCTACACATATAACATGTTGTCTTCATATGTGTACTTGTTGTCCATTAATCTTACATGTAAACCTTGTCTCTACACATATAACATGTTGTCTTCATACGTGTACTTGTTGTCCATTAATCTTACATGTAAACCTTGTCTCTACACATATAACATGTTGTCTTCATATGTGTACTTGTTGTCCATTCATCTTACATGTAAACCTTGTCCCTACACATATAACATGTTGTCTTCATACGTGTACTTGTTGTCCATTCATCTTACATGTAAACCTTGTCTCTACACATATAACATGTTGTCTTCATATGTGTACTTGTTGTCCATTAATCTTACATGTAAACCTTGTCTCTACACATATAACATGTTGTCTTCATATGTGTACTTGTTGTCCATTCATCTTACATGTAAACCTTGTCTCTACACATATAACATGTTGTCTTCATACGTGTACTTGTTGTCCATTCATCTTACATGTAAACCTTGTCTCTACACATAACATGTTGTCTTCATACGTGTACTTGTTGTCCATTAATCTTACATGTAAACCTTGTCTCTACACATATAACATGTTGTCTTCATACGTGTACTTGTTGTCCATTCATCTCACATGTAAACCTTGTCTCTACACATATAACATGTTGTCTTCATACGTGTACTTGTTGTCCATTCGTCTCACATGTAAACCTTGTCTCTACACATATAACATGTTGTCTTCATACGTGTACTTGTTGTCCATTAATCTTACATGTAAACCTTGTCTCTACACATATAACATGTTGTCTTCATACGTGTACTTGTTGTCCATTCATCTTACATGTAAACCTTGTCTCTACACATATAACATGTTGTCTTCATACGTGTACTTGTTGTCCATTAATCTTACATGTAAACCTTGTCTCTACACATATAACATGTTGTCTTCATATGTGTACTTGTCCATTAATCTTACATGCAAACCTTGTCTCTACACATATAACATGTTGTCTTCATATGTGTACTTGTTGTCCATTAATCTTACATGTAAACCTTGTCTCTACACATATAACATGTTGTCTTCATACGTGTACTTGTTGTCCATTAATCTTACATGTAAACCTTGTCTCTACACATATAACATGTTGTCTTCATACGTGTACTTGTTGTCCATTCATCTTACATGTAAACCTCGTCTCTACACATATAACATGTTGTCTTCATATGTGTACTTGTCCATTCATCTTACATGTAAACCTTGTCTCTACACATATAACATGTTGTCTTCATATGTGTACTTTTTGTCTATAACTCTTACATGTAAACAATGTTTTTACACATATAACATGTTATCTTCATACATGGTGTTGTTGTCCATTAATCTTACATGTAAACCTTGTCTCTACACATAAATATAACATGTTTACATTATTGGGATTGACTTCATCCCTTAGGTTACATTTGCCCATACAACAAACCTGCTGGTCTAAACATTGCTATGTGTGCATATATATGTGTGTGTGTGTGTATGTGTATGTATGTATACATGCATCTATGTATATTTACATGTATGCATGGTTGTATGTTGCTTTGTCTATGTATGTATGTTGCTATGTGTGTATTTATGTATGTATGTTTGTATGTTGCTATGTGTGTATTTATGTATGTATGTTGCTATGTATGTACGTTGCTATGTGTGTATGTATGTATACATATTTATATGTGTGCATCAATGTTTGTATGTATATATATATATATATATATATATATATGTATGATGTATGTTTATATATGCAAAATTGATTTATGTATGTATGTATGTATGTATATATGTATGTATGTATGTTTGTTTGTATGTATGTATGTACCGATACATGTGTGCTTGTATGTATACATTGATATATGTATGTATGTATATATGTACATATGTATGTATTCATGTTCAGTATGTAGAGTATGTATGCATGTATAGTTGTTTGTATATATGTACGTACGGCTTTTGTCCGGTTTATAATCTTTCATCAACCTTATTTATTAATAATAAATTATATTTCGCTAATTCAAACTTCCATTCTTTAATCGTCATATAGACGATATTTCCCCCCCTCCGTATCGGCCCGCTGAGGTATCATAAAGGTGTGGAGAGCGTGTAGTTTGCATATCAGGGCGTGCTCGTGTGCTGTGAAATGGAAAGGAGCCTCATTACATGCGCACACACGCAGGGGACGGGCCAGGACTAATACCCGGAGCAGAGGGCCGAGGATCAGGCTAATACCCGCGACACCAACCTGCTTGGCTGCTGGCGTGCTCGTCATCTTGCCGTCCTGTCGGGAGCCTCGCCGTCCTCTCGCCGTCGCCTCCGGCTGCTTGGCGCCGCCGGCGTGCGCCTGGTCTCGCCTCCCCCCCGCCGCTCTATCAGCCTCTTTCATCGGCCGGCAGTTCATTTTGGGATTAATACGCGCGGCGGCAGCGGCCGGCTCTTTTGAGGGATTTGTAGCTGCGCCGCCGACACTTATCTTGGTCATTACGGCGCCAATATTGGATTCAAGCGCTTTAGTGCGTGCTGCCGAGGGCGAGTCTATCAGGGGATGGAGATAAGGAGGAGCCTCATTAGGGCTCGTCTCCCCCCGCCGCCGCACTCCCGCACCGCCGGCGACATCACTGAGGAGGTGCGGGTCCTCACCAGAACCAGACCGGGAAAGCTCAGCGGGCCTCTCCAGAGGGGAGGCGCCGACGGACAATGAGGTGTAAAGCGGCTCGGGGACGGACGGGACTACACCCTTCGGTGTTTTTCTATTGGGAGGCATGCTGTAGCAGAGGGGCGGACCCAGGTAGACCTCCTCGGTGCAGGCTGGAAAGAGGGTCTCTTCGTCCCGGATGTCTGGGCTGGGGGGGGCGGAAGGGCCCGGGCTCTCGTCGTATGACTTCAGGTCAAGCCGGTTGTCAGGCGCCGGCGTGACGCTCCTCTCCTCGGAGCGCTGGGTGACCTCGCCGCAGTCGCTGTCGTGCGAGGAGAGCGACAAGTAGGAGTAGAAGTCTCCGGTGCGTAGTTGTAGAGGCTGGTGGGAGTGCTGCTCCACCTGCAGGGAGTCAAACATGTTGCAAGTCCAAACATTGGAACACACAGAAATATCAAAACGTTGCAATATGAAACGTCCATCCATCCATCCATCCATTTTCTACCGCTTATTCCCTTTTGGAGTCACGGGGGGCGCTGGCGCCTATCTCAGCTACAATCGGGCGGAAGGCGGGGTACACCCTGGAAAAGTCGCCACCTCATCGCAGGGCCAACACAGATAGACAACATTCACACACTAGGGACCATTTAGTGTTGCCAATCAACCTATCCCCAGGTGCATGTCTTTGGAAGTGGGAGGGGCCTATCCCCAGGTGCATGTCTTTGGAAGTGGGAGGGGCCTATCCCCAGGTGCATGTCTTTGGAGGTGGGAGGAAGCCGGAGTACCCGGAGGGAACCCACGCATTCACGGGGAGAACATGCAAACTCCACACAGAAAGATCCCGAGCCTGGATTTGAACCCAGGACTGCAGGACCTTCGTATTGTGAGGCAGACGCATTAACCCCTCTGCCACCGTGCTGCCCAATATTATAACATGAAACGTTGTATTGTAAAATAACACAAAACGTAACACTGCAACACAAAACGTCGTAACACAAAATTTTGTGACTCAAAACATCGTAAAACACACATATTATATATATATATCAAAACGGTGCAATATGAAACGTTTGTATCACAAAACATCGTAACACAAAAATACAATAGCACGAAATGTCACAGCATGAAACATCGCAACATGAAATATTATAACATGAACGTTGTATTGTAAAATAACACAAAACGGAACACTGCAACAGAAAACGTCGTAACACAAAATGTTGTAACTCGAAAAGTCGTAAAACACATATATATACACATCAAAACGTCGTAACACAAAATTTTGTAACTCGAAAAGTCGTAAAACACACATGTGTATATATATATATATATATATATATATATATATATATATATATACACATCAAAACGTTGTAATATAAAACATTTGTATCACAAAACATCGTAACACAAAAATCCAATAGCACGAAATGTCACAGCATGAAACATCGCAACATGAAATATTATAACATGAAACGTTGTATTGTAAAATAACACAAAACGGAACACTGCAACACAAAACGTCGTAACACAAAATTTTGTGACTCAAAACATCGTAAAACACACATATTATATATATATATCAAAACGGTGCAATATGAAACGTTTGTATCACAAAACATCGTAACACAAAAATCCAATAGCACGAAATGTCACAGCATGAAACATCGCAACATGAAATATTATAACATGAAACGTTGTATTGTAAAATAACACAAAACGGAACACTGCAACACAAAACGTCGTAACACAAAATTTTGTAACTCGAAAAGTCGTAAAACACACATATATATATATATATATATACGCCGTAACACAAAATGTAACTCAAAACATCGTAAGACACATATATATCAAAACGGTGCAATATAAAACGTTTGTATTACAAAACATTGTAACACAAAAATCCCATAGCAAGAAATGTCACAGCATGAAACATCGCAACACGAAACATTATAACATGAAACGTTGTATTGTAAAATAACACAAAACTGAACAATGCAACGCAAAACGCTGCAACGCAAAATTTTGTAACTCAAAACATCGTAAAACACACATATGTATCAAAACGGTGCAATATAAAACGTTTGTATCACAAAACATTGTAACAAAAAATCCCATAGCAAGAAATCACACAGCATGAAACATCGCAACACGAAATATTGGAACATGACACTTTGTAACGTAAAATAACAAAACGGAAAACAGCAACATGAAACGCTGTAGTGCGAAGCATTGTAACACGAAACGCCGTGACACAAAACGCCGTAACACAAAATGATGCAAGTCGAAACATTGTAACACACATATTTATCATAACGTTGCAATATGAAAGGTTTGTATCACAAAACATCGTAACAAGAAATCCCATAAGTATGAAATGTCATATAGCATGAAACATCGCAACACAAAATATTATAACATGAAACGTTGTATTGTAAAATCACACAAAACGAAACACTGCAACACTAAACGCTGTAACACTAAATTTTGTGACTCAAAACATCGTAAAACACACATATTATATATATATATATATATATATATATATGTATATGTATATGTATATATATCAAAACGGTGCAATATGAAACGTTTGTATCACAAAACATCGTAACACAAAAATCCAATAGCACGAAATGTCACAGCATGAAACATCGCAACATGAAATATTATAACATGAAACGTTGTATTGTAAAATAACACAAAACGGAACACTGCAACACAAAACTTCGTAACACAAAATGTAACTCGAAAAGTCGTAAAACACATATACATATATACATCAAAACGTCGTAACACAAAATTTTGTAACTCGAAAAGTCGTAAAACACACATATACATATATATATATATATATATATATACATACACAAATCAAAACGTTGCAGTATAAAACGTTTGTATCACAACACATTGTAACTAAAAATCCCATAGCAAGAAATCACACAGCATGAAACATCGCAACACGAAATATTGGAACATGAAACTTTGTAACGTAAAATAACATAAAACGGAAAACAGCAACATGAAACGCTGTAATGCGAAGCATTGTAACACGAAACGCCGTGCCACAAAACGCCGTAACACAAAATGATGCAAGTCGAAACATTGTAACACACATATTTATCATAACGTTGCAATATGAAACGTTTGTATCGCAAAACATTAGAACTCAAAATCCCATAGCGAGAAATGTCACAGCATGAAACATGAAACGTTGTAACGTGAAATCACACAAAACGGAACACTGTAACACAAAACGCCATAACACCAAATTTTGTAACTCGAAACATCATAAAACACATACATATATATATATATATATATATCTGTATAAACGTTGCAATATGAAACGTTTGTATCACAAAACATTGTAACACAAAAATCCCATAGCAAGAAATCACACAGCATTAAACATCACAACATAAAATATTGTAACATGAAACGTCTTAACGTAAAATAACATAAAACGGAAGACTGCAACACAAAACACCGTAACACAAACTTTTGTAACTCGAAACTTTGTAAAACACATATACATATCAAAACGTTGCAATATGAAATATTTGTATCACAAAAAATTGTAACACAAAAATCCCATAGCAAGAAAGGTCACAGCATGAAACATCGCAACACGAAATATTGTAACATGAAACGCTGTAACGTAAAATAACACAAAACGGAACACTGCAACACAAAACGCCGTAACTCCAAATTTTCTAACCCGAAACATCCTAAAACACATACATATCAAAACGTTGCAATATGAAACGTTTGTATCACAAAACATCGTAACAAAAAAATCATGTGGCAAAAAATATCACAGCATAAAACGTCGCAACACGAAAAATTGTAACATGAAACGTAACGTAAAATAACACAAAACGGAACGCTGCAACATGAAACGCTGTAACGCGAAGCATTGTAACCGAAACGCTGTGACACAAAACGCCACAACACCAAACGCCGTAACACAAAATGTAACTCAAAACATCGTAAAACACATATATATCAAAACGGTGCAATATAAAACGTTTGTATTACAAAACATTGTAACACAAAAATCCCATTGCAAGAAATGTCACAGCATTAAACATCGCGACACGAAACATTATAACATGAAACGTTGTATTGTAAAATAACACAAAACGGAACAATGCAACGCAAAACGCTGTAATACAAAATTTCGTAACTCAAAACATCGTAAAACACACATATGTATCAAAACGGTGCAATACAAAACGTTTGTATCACAAAACATCGTAACACAAAAATCCCAAAGCAAGAAATCTCACAGCATGAAACGTCGCATCACGAAATATTGTAACATGAAACGTCGTAACGTAAAATAACACAGAACGGAACACTGCAACACAAAACGCTGTAGCACAAAATTTTGTAACTCAAAACATCGTAAAACACACACACACACACACACATACATATATATATATATATATATATATATCAAAACGGTGCGATATGAAATGTTTGTATCACAAAACATCGTAACACAAAAATCCCATAGCAAGAAATGTCACAGCATGAAACGTTGCAACACGAAATATTGTAACATGAAATGTCGTAACGTACGATAACATAAAACTGAACACTGCAACATTAAACGCCGTAACGCGGAGCATTGTAACACAAAACGCCGTAATACTAAATGCAACTCGAAACATCGTAACACAAAATATTGTAACATGAAACGGCGTAACGTAAAACAACAGTAAACGGAACACTGCAACATTAAACGCTGTAACGTAAAGCATTGTAACACGAAGCATTGTAAAACCAAATGTAACTCGAAACATCATAACACAAAATATTGTAACATGAAACGTTGTAACATAAAATAACATAATACAGAACACTGCAATATTAAACGCGGTAACGCGAAGCATTGTAACACAAAACGCCGTAACTCCAAATGTGGTAACTAGAAACATCGTAACACAAAACATTACACAAAGCATAACTTCAAACGTCGTAACACGATACATCGCATCTTGAAATGTCGTAACTCGTCATTTTAAATAGTCCCAATAAGCCAACTTTTGCTGCCTTTTTACTTTTGAATAAATGTTTCTTTGAAATGAAGTAAATGATGTCAATGACAAAAAGATACTCCAGCACCCCCCCCCCCCCCCCGTGACCCCAAAAGGCACAAGCGGTAGAAAATGGCTGGACGGATGGAATTTAAATAAGCCCAACGGAATATACTTAATTGGATTATTTTACAAATGATTTACAAAGTGAAAAACAAGTGATGTGTGTTACCTTGTCTCTGAGGTGTGCTAAGGAAGGAGGACCACACTCGGTGTCTTTGCCCCTCCTGGCCAAGTCCAGGATTTCCATGACAAAGTCGTGAATGGCCTCCCTCCCACCTGGCTGGGGTGAAGAAGGTGAGGAGGGTGAGGAGGGTGAAGAGGGTGAAGAGGGTGAGGAGGGTGAGGAAGGTGAGTCCAAGTTCAGGTGGTGGCAACAAGAGGAATGAGAACTTTTCCATTTTCTGGGTGGGAGGCAGGAATGTTTGTCCCGAACCTCTCTCCTGCTCTTTTCCGTTACCAGAGAGGAGAACTTGAACTTCTCCTGGATGGTGATGGCCTTCCGCGCGCCAGGTTTCTCATGCAATGGCGTCAGGGGAGAGGGGGAGGAGCTCTGGCAGGGTAACTCCCCACTTAGCTGTCCTACCAATGAGGAGGCCGGTGTGAGTGGGAGGAGCTCGCAAGACGGAGAAGAAGGAAGTGGGTTTGTGCAATCCGTGGGGGTGAAGACACCGACATCTTGTTGGGCTTTCGAGAAGGAGCAGGACTCCCTGTGGGGTTCTCCTCTCTTTGTGAATACGCTGGACTCCTCTCGGAGAAGCTGGTCATCTTGGTTTTTCCGACCTAAACAGCTCTGCTCTACATTCCCGTTTTCCAGATCATCCACAAAGTGACTGATGAAGCTCCTTGGAGTGTTCCTGAGGTTCTCCTGAGCCTCCTGTTGCCGACAATCATCTCCTCCCTTTTGGTTGCTGGAGTTTATGTGGTAGCGCTCCACGGCGGAGAGGAATGGGTTGCTCCCACACTGAAGTTCATCCGAAAGGCCCTCCTCGGTCTTTGAAGAGGACAAGGAAGAGATACGAGCAGGCCGGGTCCAACCCTGCAACTCCTTCTTCATGTACTCCAAGTACGAGTCATCCATTGCACCCTCGCCCTCGTCCTCCTCGTTTCCAGATGAGCCGGGGGTCAACCGGTCCATTTCCTCCTCCTCGCCGTCCTGCACACCCAGTTCTTCCTCCGTCAAGGTGAGGGTGGAGGAGGACAAGAGGTCGCTGTCGTCCTCATCGTCAGTGCACGTGGAGGTGCAAGACACATTGACCACCATGCTCAAGCTGAGCGCGTCCGCCTCCTCTCTCTGACTGCTCCTCTTGCAGCACCTCCTGAAGGAACCATGCTTGGTACCAGCCACCAAGGCCTGATCAAGAGAGAGGTTCCTCTTGTTAGGGAGCACGGTGAGGTCCTCAGAAGCCAGGGAGGAGTCTTCGGCGCTGCTCAGCTCTGTTAGCGACGCTGAGTTCTCCTTGATGAAAGGCGGTGGAGCGTTGCGTAAACGTCTTGACAGTCCTGCACGTCGCCCTCCAAGGTAAGAAGAAGCTACAAGTCGACGACGAAGTGGAGAGTTACTTCGAAGTGTCATATCAGACACGCTACGAGTCATGTTGGCAACTAGAGGACTTTGGATGTTCTCCAGACGCTTGAGGAGGTCAAGTGTTCTTCTGCTCAGCTCTCCTTGAGCTCCTTCAGAAAACCTTTGGTCTGCCGTACCACCGTAGTCATCATCACGGCCGGACTCCCTCATCTGACCCAGGTCCAGCTCCACTAGGCTGGCGAGACTGGTGCAGGTGTCACCTTCCAGACTGTGACACGTAGCCAGACCGCTCTCCAGAGATGCGCTGCGTTGAAGATGTTCTTTGGAGGGGAACAGATCCAAGCCCAGAGCCAGAAGAGACTCCAGGGAAGAGCCCTGAGATAAAACAGGACTGGAAGTCAGGTGGTGGATGGCAGGAGGCGTATCCGAACTGCTGTGACTCAGGAGGGGCTTGACGGGGTCAGTTGATTCTTTGTTCATCAGGAACTCAACAGCTTCACTTCCTCCAGTCCTATGGCTGACCTGCCTTTCTTCTTCTGTGGTTCTTTGGGTTCTGCTCTCTTTTTGGTCGTCTATGTTGAGCAGAATAGTAACATCCTCCTCTTCATCTTCCTCCTCATCCACTTCCTCCTCCTCAAATCCCTGGATTCCATAGTTGGTGGTAACGGTCTCAGTGTCTCCTCCATCACTGACAATCCCACTTTCGCTCTCTGATGGACGACTGCAGGACGAGTGGCCGCCTGCCCTGCCTCCCTCCCCCTGGGACTCCACGAGCCTCTTTGCCCTTCGATCGCTGAGCATCAGCCCACCCAGGAGGTCCGGCAGAGACTCCATAGAGGAGAAAGTGGAGTCCTTGCTCAAACTTTTCTGGAAAATATGCTGCTTGCGCTCGCCCTCCTTGGAGGACACTTGAGGACGTTCTGGAGTCCTGTAGAACTCGACCGTGTGGAGGCTATAAACCTGGTAGATGGGCTTGTTGTCTGGAGGAACCATCTGGGATGTCATCTCAGGGTTCTGGCTTGCCAGGAGGTTTTCTGAAATTGGAAGGTTGTGCGTGAGGTCGGGTTCTGGCCCTTCTTGGGGTTCTGCGATTGTCATGTCTGTCTCATCCCATTCCCACGAGTCCTCAGGAGCCGGTGCCAGTACGGGGGCTTGGACTGGTACTAGCTGGTGGAGATCAACCAGTCCAGGCTCCAGCAGGTTGCTTGGGACCTGTTGACAGAACAAAAGAGGGAATAGTTTTAATAATTTTGATCTATCTGAGAGGGACCGTCCCTTTCTGTTTCTAGGGGTTGAGGCAGATGTTTGCCCACAACCAGAATCTGGGTATTATCTTTGACCCAACTCTCTCGTTACTTTAAGAGTGTTACTAAAACGGCCTTCTTGCTTCTCCGTAATATCGCTAAAATCTCTCTCACTTTGTCCACCAGCGACGCTGAGATCATTATTCATGCGTGTGTCTCGCCTCGATTACTGTAACCTATTATTTTCGGGTCTCCCCATGTCTAGCATTAAAAGATTACAGTTGGTACAAAATGCGGCTGCTAGACTTTTGACAAGAACAAGAAAGTTTGATCACATTACGCCTGTACTGTATATACCTTTATATACATATATACATACATATATACCTATACTGTATATACCTTTATATACATATATACATACATATATACCTGTACTGTATATACCTTTATATACATATATACATACATATATACCTATACTGTATATACATATATACATACATATATACCTATACTGTATATACCTTTATATACATATATACATACATATATACCTATACTGTATATACATATATACATACATATATACCTATACTGTATATACCTTTATATACATATATACATACATATATACCTATACTGTATATACCTTTATATACATATATACATACATATATACCTATACTGTATATACCTTTATATACATATATACATACATATATACCTGTACTGGCTCACCTGCACTGGCTTCCTGTGCACTTAAGATGCGACTTCAAGGTTTTACTACTTACGTATAAAATACTACACGGTCTAGCTCCATCCTATCTTGCCGATTGTATTGTACCATATGTCCCGGCAAGAAATCTGCCTTCAAAGAACTACGGCTTATTAGTGATTCCCAGAGTCCACAAAAAGTCTGCGGGCTGTAGAGCGTTTTCATTTCGGGCTCCAGTACTCTGGAATGCCCTCCCGGTAACAGTTCGAGATGCTACCTCAGTAGAAGCATTTAAGTCTCACCTTAAAACTCATTTGTATACTCTAGCCTTTAAATAGACCCCCTTTTAGATCAGTTGATCTGCCGTTTCTTCTCTGCTCTGCCCCCCTCTCCTTTCGTGGAGAGGGGGGTCTGGTGGGGGTGACCACAGCTGTTCAAAGTCGGGACCTGGGGTGGACCACTCATCTGTGCATCAGTTGGGGACATCTCTGCGCTGCTGACCTGTCTCCACTGAAGAGGATCCCCTGCTGGCCCCACTAGGGACTGAACTCTCTCACTATTATGTTAGATCTACTATGGACTGGACTCTCACTATTATGTTAGATCCACTATGGACTGGACTCTCACTATTATGTTGGATCCACTATAGACTGGACTCTCACACTATTATGTTAGATCCACTATGGACTGGACTCTCACTATTATGTTAGATCCACTATGGACTGGACTCTCACTATTATGTTGGATCCACTATAGACTGGACTCTCACACTATTATGTTATATCCACTATGGACTGGAATCTCACTATTATGTTGGATCCACTATGGACTGGACTCTCACTATTATGTTAGATCTACTATGGACTGGACTCTCACTATTATGTTAGATCCACTATGGACTGGACTCTCACTATTATGTTGGATCCACTATAGACTGGACTCTCACACTATTATGTTAGATCCACTATGGACTGGACTCTCACTATTATGTTAGATCCACTATGGACTGGACTCTCACTATTATGTTGGATCCACTATAGACTGGACTCTCACACTATTATGTTATATCCACTATGGACTGGAATCTCACTATTATGTTGGATCCACTATGGACTGGACTCTCACTATTATGTTTGATCCACTATGGACCGGACTCTAACTATTATGTAAGATCCACTATGGAATGGACTCTCACTATTTTGTTAGATCCAATATGGACTGGACTCTCAATATTTTGTTAGATCCAATCTGGACTGGACTCTCACTATTATGTTAGATCCACTATGGACTGGACTCTCACACTTTTATGTTAGATCGACTTTGGACTGGACTCTCACACTATTATGTTAGATCCACAATGGACTGGACTCTCACTATTAAGTTAGTTCTACTATGGACTGGACTCTCACTATTATGTTAGATCCACTATGAACTGAACTCACACTATTATGTTAGATCCACTATGGACTGGACTCTCACACTTTTATGTTAGATCGACTTTGGACTGGACTCTCACACTATTATGTTAGATCCACAATGGACTGGACTCTCACTATTAAGTTAGTTCTACTATGGACTGGACTCTCACTATTATGTTAGATCCACTATGGACTGGACTTTCACTATTATGTTAGATCCACTATGGACTGGACTCTCACACTATTATGTTAGATCCACTATGGACTGGACTCTCAAAACTATTATGTTGGATCCACTATGGACTGAACTCAGACTATTATGTTAGATCCACTATGAACTGAACTCACACTATTATGTTAGATCCACTATGGACTGGACTCTCACACTTTTATGTTAGATCGACTTTGGACTGGACTCTCACACTATTATGTTAGATCCACAATGGACTGGACTCTCACTATTATGTTAGATCCACTATGGACTGGACTTTCACTATTATGTTAGATCCACTATGGACTGGACTCTCACACTATTATGTTAGATCCACTATGGACTGCACTCTCAAAACTATTATGTTGGATCCACTATGGACTGAACTCAGACTATTATGTTAGATCCACTATGGACTGGACTCTCACTATTATGTTGGATCCACTATAGACTGGACTCTCACACTATTATGTTATATCCACTATGGACTGGACTCTCACTATTATGTTAGATCCACTATGGACTGGAATCTCACTATTATGTTGGATCCACTATGGACTGGACTCTCACTATTATGTTTGATCCACTATGGACCGGACTCTAACTATTATGTAAGATCCACTATGGAATGGACTCTCACTATTTTGTTAGATCCAATATGGACTGGACTCTCACTATTATGTTAGATCCACTATGGACTGGACTCTCACACTTTTATGTTAGATCGACTTTGGACTGGACTCTCACACTATTATGTTAGATCCACAATGGACTGGACTCTCACTATTAAGTTAGTTCTACTATGGACTGGACTCTCACTATTATGTTAGATCCACTATGGACTGGACTCTCACACTATTATGTTAGATCCACTATGGACTGGACTCTCAAAACTATTATGTTGGATCCACTATGGACTGAACTCAGACTATTATGTTAGATCCACTATGAACTGAACTCACACTATTATGTTAGATCCACTATGGACTGGACTCTCACACTTTTATGTTAGATCGACTTTGGACTGGACTCTCACACTATTATGTTAGATCCACAATGGACTGGACTCTCACTATTAAGTTAGTTCTACTATGGACTGGACTCTCACTATTATGTTAGATCCACTATGGACTGGACTTTCACTATTATGTTAGATCCACTATGGACTGGACTCTCACACTATTATGTTAGATCCACGATGGACTGGACTCTCAAAACTATTATGTTGGATCCACTATGGACTGAACTCAGACTATTATGTTAGATCCACTATAGACTGGACTCCCACAATTATGTTGGATCCACTATGGACTGGACTCTCACACTATTAACTAGATCCACTATGGACTGGACTCTCACTATTATGTTAGATCCAATATGGACTGGACTCTCACTATTATGTTAGATTCACTATGGACTGGACTCGCACACTATTATGTTAGATCCACTATGGACTTGACTCTCACTATTATGTTAGATCCACTTTGGACTGGACTCACACTATTATGTTAGATCCACTATGGACTGAACTGTCACTATTTTGTTAGATCCACTATGGACTGGACTCCCACTATTATGTTAGATCCACTATGAACTGGACTCTCAAACTATTATGTTAGATCCACTATGAACTGAACTGTCACTATTTTGTTAGATCCATTATGGACTGGACTCTTACACTATTATGTTAGATCCACTATGGACTGGACTCTCACTGATATGTTAGATCCATGTTGGACTGGACTCTCAAACTATTATGTTAGATCCACTATGAACTGAACTGTCACTATTTTGTTAGATCCACTATGGACTGGACTCTCACACTATTAACTAGATCCACTCCACGTCTATTGCGCCGGTCGCCCAAGCATGGGG
>NC_084634.1:1641117-1663617 GCF_033978795.1 Nerophis ophidion | reverse complement strand
TTATATTTTCCATTATATATTTCACGTAATAAGTTTTACGTGCTATATTTTACGTGTTATGTAACCTACGTTATATTTCTCATTATATCTTTCACGTAGTAAGTTTTACGTGTCATATTTTATGTGTTTCACGTGTTATGTAACCTGTGTTATATTTTCCATTACATCTTTCACGTAATACGTTTTACGTGTTATATGTTACGTGTTATGTAACCTGTGTTATATTATCCGTTACATCTTTCACGTTTTAAGTTTTACGTGCTATATTTTACGTGTTATGTAACCTGTGTTATATTATCTGTTATATCTTTCACATTATACGTTTTACGTGTTATGTAAACTGTGTTATGTTTGCCGCTATATCTTTCACGTAACACATTTTACGTGTTATATTTGACATCTTATGCTATGTTACATTTGCTGAGTGTTATGTGTTTTATTTGATATATTTTGTATTTTATACCTTGTTTTTTTAGCGAGAACCAGTCGATCACATCACCAATCCCCCCCATCCGCCCCATCTCCTGTCCCGGAGTCGACCCCCCGACAAGCCAGCACCCAGATGACGGTGCGGCAGAGTGCAAGGGCAGGCTCGGGCCGACACCGGACAAAGCCAACCGACACGACAACACGCAAGAACGAAGCTGGCAAGTTCGCCAGCCCCGACAACCACCCTGTGCATGGGCTGCTACAAACCACATTATCCCCCCCCCCCCCGCACCGGATCCAGCAGCCACGGCCGCCCACAACACACACAAACGGCAGCAGAAACAACGACTGAAACACCCCTGACAACCGGCACCACTCGATTAAATCAAAGCGACCGAAAAACCCCGACCGACAACTACACACCAACAGGATAATGGAAACCAGCAGACGCCAGCTAGCCAGAAAGCCCGAACGCCAACCCGCAAACGAGAGATATCAACACCACCCCTTACTAAAAGACTACTAAAAGACTCCACCCCCAAGTCCAAACCCGCACTAACACACCACCGCCCAAACAACCGAGACCCAGCACCAAACAAGAGGGCTGCACTGCTCCCGCATCGAGCCAACAACACAGAACCCACAACGCAAAGCCGGAACAACATAATAGTGAGAGTCCAGTCCATAGTGGATCTAACATAATAGTGTGAGAGTCCAGTCCATAGTGGATCTAGCATAATAGTGTGAGAGTCCAGTCCATAGTGGATCTAACATAATAGTGAGAGTCCAGTCCATAGTGGATCTAACATAATAGTGTGAGAGTCCAGCCCATAGTGGGTCTAACATAATAGTGTGAGAGTCCAGTCCATAGTGGATCTAACATAATAGTGTGAGAGTCCAGTCCATAGTGGATCTAACATAATAGTGGGAGTCCAGTCCATAGTGGATCTAACATAATAGTGAGAGTCCAGTCCATAGTGGATCTAACATAATAGTGTGAGAGTCCAGTCCATAGTGGATCTAGCATAATAGTGTGAGAGTCCAGCCCACAGTGGATCTAACATAATAGTGTGAGAGTCCAGTCCATAGTGGATCTAACATAATAGTGGGAGTCCAGTCCATAGTGGATCTAACATAATAGTGGGAGAGTCCAGTCCATAGTGGATCTAACATAATAGTGAGAGTCCAGTCCATAGTGGATCTAACATAATAGTGAGAGTCCAGTCCATAGTGGATCTAACATAATAGTGTGAGAGTCCAGTCCATAGTGGATCTAACATAATAGTGTGAGTTCAGTCCATAGTGGATCTAACATAATAGTGTGAGAGTCCAGTCCATAGTGGATCTAACATAATAGTGGGAGAGTCCAGTCCATAGTGGATCTAACATAATAGTGAGAGTCCAGTCCATAGTGGATCTAACATAATAGTGAGAGTCCAGTATATAGTTGATCTAACTTAATAGTTAGAGTACAGTCCATAGTGGATCTAAAGTAATAGTGAGAGTCCAGTCCATAGTGAATCCAACACAATAGTCTGAGAGTCCAGTCCACAAGTCGGCAGCGCAGAGACGTCCCCAACTAATGCACAGATGAGCTTGTGGCCACCCAACCAGAGCAGAAAAGAAGCGTCAGATCAACTGTTTAAAAGGGAGTGAAGTCGACTTACATCAAGGCCATGGTGGGTCCCTACCACACTTAGCCCCCCACAAACCCCAAGTGTCTAACATGCAGTTAAATCTAAGAGACGGACGAGCAGGGGACAAGCCAGGAGGACTGGAGCCCCATACATGCCGAGGCGTCTGGCTGCTCCGGGGTCAGTCGCGGTCCCGCTTAAGTCGGGGAAACCGGCAGGGAAACAAGCGAGCTGCGTAAAGGTCAGTGTGTGTGTGTGTGTGTGTGTGTGTGTGTGTGTGTGTGTGTGTGTATTTACGCCACCTGTTTGCGACTTTACTCCCCAGACACGGGCGCGCTTCAAACTATTTATGCTAATCCCGCCTCCTCGCTGAGGAGCACTTCTTTTACATTTCCTTTACATTTTTCCAATAAATATTAAACACTATGACAATGAAATGGGATTTCCAAACACACACACACACACACACACCCACACACACACACGCACACACACACACACACACACACACACACACGGTCTTTCATCTGCTCCCTGGCTGTGTGCAGTTTAGCATATTTGTGGCTGGCCTGCTTGTCTAAACAGCAAATAGGATGCACAACACGGCAGACAGGATCAAGAGGACAAGCCCGCCGTGTGTGTGTGTATATGTGTGTGTGTGTGTGTGTGCGTTCTTGTATGTCTACCCTCCTGAGACCCCAAAAAGTTCAGTCCATATGAGGACCGGTAAACAACTTCCGTCATTGTGAGGACCGGTGAACAAGTTCCGTCCATATGAGAACCGGTGAACAAGTTCCGTCCATGTGAGGACCGGTGAACAAGTTTCGTCCATGTGAGGACCGGTGAACAAGTTCCGCCCATGTGAGGACCGGTGAAAAAGTGAGGACTTAAACCGTGGTCCCAATACGGAAAACCATCGCATCTGATAGAAAACGTCTCATTTGAAATCTATCAACATGAAGGTGGTCCCAAAAAGGAGGGATATTGTTCTAATTGACTGTCTGTCGGTTTTAAAAGTGGCCAACATATGAAATAACAAGCGTGTGTAAATTAACATGTGAAGTGCTCCCCCTCTGGTCAACATTTGTAATAACAAGTGCGTGTAAGGAATTTAAATGCGCCCCCTTTGGCCAAAATTTAATAAAACATTTAAATAAATATGTATATATAGACCTACTGTAATAACTTGAAGTAAATAATAAAGACTAAAAAACAATTACTAACCAAAAATTTCCCCAAAAAATATGAACTGGAGGATCCCATTTTTTTTATATTTGCATAGTATTTATGATTAATGTTGTAAATACAAATTTGTATATATCTAGAAAGGGTGGTCCTAAAGAGGTCGGCTTTTTTCTCAGGTCCCAAGAAGGTGAGAAATACAAGAATGTGTGTGTGTGTTCTTGTAGGTCTACCCTCCTGAGACACCAACAAGTTCCGTCCATATGAGGACCGGCGAACAAGTTCCGTCCATATGAGGACCAGTGAACAAGTTCCGTCCATATGAGGACCGGTGAACAAGTTCCGTCCATATGAGGACCGGTGGACAAGTTCCGTCCATAAGAGGACCAATGAACAAGTTCCGTCCGTGTGAGGACCGGTGAACAAGTTCCGTCCATATGAGTACTGGTGAACAAGTTCCATCCATATGAGGACCAGTGGACAAGTTCCGTCCATAAGAGGACCAATGAACAAGTTCCGTCCGTGTGAGGACCGGTGAACAAGTTCCGTCCATATGAGGACCGGCGAACAAGTTACGTCCATATGAGGACCGGTGGACAAGTTCCGTCCATAAGAGGACCAATGAACAAGTTCCGTCCGTGTGAGGACCGGTGAACAAGTTCCGTCCATATGAGTACTGGTGAACAAGTTCCATCCATATGAGGACCAGTGGACAAGTTCCGTCCATAAGAGGACCAATGAACAAGTTCCGTCCGTGTGAGGACCGGTGAACAAGTTCCGTCCATATGAGGACCGGCGAACAAGTTACGTCCATACGAGGACCGGCGAACAAGTTCCGTCCATATGAGGACCGGTGAAAAAGTGAGGACTTAAACCGTGGTCCCAATACGGAAAACCATCGCATCTGATAGAGAACGTCTCATTTGAAATCTATCAAAATGAGGGTGGTCCCAAAAAGGAGGTATATTGTTCTAATTGACTGTCTGTCGGTTTTAAAAGTGGCCAACATATGAAATAACAAGCGTGTGTAAATTAACATGTGAAGTGCTCCCCCTCTGGTCAACATTTGTAATAACAAGTGCGTGTAAGGAATTTAAATGCGCCCCCTTTGGCCAAAATTTAATAAAACATTTAAATAAATATGTATATATAGACCTACTGTAATAACTTGAAGTAAATAATAAAGACTAAAAAACAATTACTAACCAAAAATTTCCCCAAAAAATATGAACTGGAGGATCCCATTTTTTTATATTTGCATAGTATTTATGATTAATGTTGTAAATACAAATTTGTATATATCTAGAAAGGGTGGTCCTAAAGAGGTCGGCTTTTTTCTCAGGTCCCAAGAAGGTGAGAAATACAAGAATGTGTGTGTGTGTTCTTGTAGGTCTACCCTCCTGAGACACCAACAAGTTCCGTCCATATGAGGACCGGCGAACAAGTTCCGTCCATATGAGGACCAGTGAACAAGTTCCGTCCATATGAGGACCGGTGAACAAGTTCCGTCCATATGAGGACCGGTGGACAAGTTCCGTCCATAAGAGGACCAATGAACAAGTTCCGTCCGTGTGAGGACCGGTGAACAAGTTCCGTCCATATGAGTACTGGTGAACAAGTTCCATCCATATGAGGACCAGTGGACAAGTTCCGTCCATAAGAGGACCAATGAACAAGTTCCGTCCGTGTGAGGACCGGTGAACAAGTTCCGTCCATATGAGGACCGGCGAACAAGTTACGTCCATATGAGGACCGGTGGACAAGTTCCGTCCATAAGAGGACCAATGAACAAGTTCCGTCCGTGTGAGGACCGGTGAACAAGTTCCGTCCATATGAGTACTGGTGAACAAGTTCCATCCATATGAGGACCAGTGGACAAGTTCCGTCCATAAGAGGACCAATGAACAAGTTCCGTCCGTGTGAGGACCGGTGAACAAGTTCCGTCCATATGAGGACCGGCGAACAAGTTACGTCCATACGAGGACCGGCGAACAAGTTCCGTCCATATGAGGACCGGTGAAAAAGTGAGGACTTAAACCGTGGTCCCAATACGGAAAACCATCGCATCTGATAGAGAACGTCTCATTTGAAATCTATCAAAATGAGGGTGGTCCCAAAAAGGAGGTATATTGTTCTAATTGACTGTCTGTCGGTTTTAAAAGTGGCCAACATATGAAATAACAAGCGTGTGTAAATTAACATGTGAAGTGCTCCCCCTCTGGTCAACATTTGTAATAACAAGTGCGTGTAAGGAATTTAAATGCGCCCCCTTTGGCCAAAATTTAATAAAACATTTAAATAAATATGTATATATAGACCTACTGTAATAACTTGAAGTAAATAATAAAGACTAAAAAACAATTACTAACCAAAAATTTCCCCAAAAAATATGAACTGGAGGATCCCATTTTTTTATATTTGCATAGTATTTATGATTAATGTTGTAAATACAAATTTGTATATATCTAGAAAGGGTGGTCCTAAAGAGGTCGGCTTTTTTCTCAGGTCCCAAGAAGGTGAGAAATACAAGAATGTGTGTGTGTGTTCTTGTATGTCTACCCTCCTGAGACACCAACAAGTTCCGTCCATATGAGGACCGGCGAACAAGTTCCGTCCATATGAGGACCGGCGAACAAGTTCCGTCCATATGAGGACCGGTGAACAAGTTCCGTCCATATGAGGACCGGTGGACAAGTTCCGTCCATAAGAGGACCAATGAACAAGTTCCGTCCGTGTGAGGACCGGTGAACAAGTTCCGTCCATATGAGTACTGGTGAACAAGTTCCATCCATATGAGGACCAGTGGACAAGTTCCGTCCATAAGAGGACCAATGAACAAGTTCCGTCCGTGTGAGGACCGGTGAACAAGTTCCGTCCATATGAGAACCGGTGAACAAGTTCCGTCCATATGAGGACCGGCGAACAAGTTCCGTCCATATGAGGACCGGCGAACAAGTTCCGTCCATATGAGGACCGGTGAAAAAGTGAGGACTTAAACCGTGGTCCCAATACGGAAAACCATCGCATCTGATAGAAAACGTCTCATTTGAAATCTATCAAAATGAGGGTGGTCCCAAAAAGGAGGGATATTGTTCTAATTGACTGTGTCGGTTTTAAAAGTGGCCAACATATGAAATAACAAGCGTGTGTAAATTAACATGTGAAGTGCTCCCCCTCTGGTCAACATTTGTAATAGCAAGTGCGTGTAAGGAATTTAAATGCGCCCCTTTGGCCAAAATTTAATAAAACATTTAAATAAATATGTATATAGAGACATACTGTAATAATATGGAAGTAAATAATAAAGACTACAGAACAATTACTAACCAAAATTCCCCCAAAAATATTAACTAGAGGCTTCATTTTTTTTTATATTTGCATAGTATTTATGATTAATGTTGTAAATACAAATATTTATTTATCTAGAAAGGGTGGTCCTAAAGAGGTCGGCTTTTTTCTCAGGTCCCCAGAGGGTCAGAACTACAAGAATGTGTGTGTGTGTGTGTGTGTGTGTGTGTGTGTGTGTGTGTGTGTGTGTGTGTGTGTGTGTGTGTGTGTGTGTGTGTGTGTGTGTGTGTGTGTGTGTGTGTGTGTGTGTGTGTGAAGGCTCTAAACAACAACAAAATGGGCGGCGTGACGCCCGCTGGCGGCCGGCGTGGCGAGGGGAGCAGGGAGAGGCGAATTAGAGCGGTAGAAGGATTGTTCACGGAGGAGGAAGACGAGGGGGAGGAGTTTGGTCACGGAGGAGGAGGAAGACATGATGAAGATTGTCTCATCAGTTTTCTCAACGCACTTCCTGCTCCGCCTCCACCGCTTCCTTTACCCCTGGCACTAAACCGAGCCCCCACCCCCATAGGACTGAGAGTAAGTACACAAGTGTACACACTAATGTGTTTTAAAACATTAAGTGTAAGTACACACGTGTACTCTAAAGACTAAGTGTAGGTACACATGTGTACACACTAAGGTACTTGAAATACTAAGTGTGAGTACACAAGTGTAAACACTTAGTTACCGAAAAGACAAAGTGTAGGTAAATAAGTGTACACACTCAAGCACTTAAAAGACGAAGTGTAAGTAGACAAGTGTAATCACTAATAAACTTAAAATACAAGTGCACCCAAAATACTATGTTTGAGTACACAAGTGTACACACTAATGTACTTAAAATACTAAGTTTAAGTGCACATGTGTACTCTAAAGACTAAGTGTAGGTACACACGCGTACACACTAAGGTACTTGGAATACTAAGTGTGAGTACACAAGTGTACACACTTAATTATCGAAAAGGCAAAGTGTATATACATAAGTGTACACGCTCAAGCACTCAAAAGACAAAGTGTAAGTAAACAAGTGTACATACTAATGTATTTAAAATACTAAGTTTAAGTACACAAGTGTACATACTAAGGTACTTAAAATACTAAATGTAAGTACACAAGCATACACACTAATGTGATTAAAATACTAAGTGTAAGTACACGACTGTACTCAAAAGACTCAACGTAAGTACACAAGTGTAGACTTATGTACTCAAAAGACTAAGTGTAAGTACACGGGTGTACTCTACAGACTAAGTGTAAGTATACGTGCACACACTGAGATACTTAAAATACTAAATGTAAGTACACAAGTGCACTCAAAATACTAAGTAGAAGTACACAAGTGTACTTAAAATATTAAGTGTAACTACACAAGTGTACTTAAAATAATATGTTTAAGTACACAAGTGCACTTAAAATATTAAGTGTAACTACACAAGTGTACTTAAAACCATAAATGTAAGTACACAAGTTTGCTTAAAATACTCAGTGTAAGTACACACGTGTACACACTAAGGTACTTAAAATATTAGATGTAAGTACACAAGTGTACTCAAAATACTAAATGTAAGTACACAAGTGTACTTAAAATACTATTTACAAGTACACAAGTGTACTTACATTATTAAGTGTAACTACACAAGTGTACTTAAAATAATAAGTGTAAGTACACAAATGTATTTAAAATATAAAGTGTAAGTACAGGAGTATACTTAAAACATAAGTGTAAGTACACAAGTGCCTCAATGGGACCCAGCGAACGTATAAAATGGAATTGACTTATGCTCCTCCCCCTCGGTCCTGACCAATGGCCTTTGAGCAAGAAGATGTTTCCATTGAGCGTCGTGTGCTCTCCGGGTGTCATGTGACTTCTTCTCCGCCATCTTGGCTGGGATGCAAGGTCTTCTGAGATCAAAGTCTCCGCCTCCTTGCCAAGATAAAAGTCCCACGTCTCGTTGGTCCTCACAGCTTCTGGAAGTTTCCGACACGGAGGTCACGTGACTCGCACGCCAGGTGGCCGCACTAACCTGTTGGCGGCGGGGAATGGGCGGAGTCACGAAGTTCTACGCATTAACGGCGACTTTTCTCAACGTGAGGAAGGAAGGAAATAGAAATTGGAGAAGGTCAAAGAGCGAAGGGGGGGGGGTGGGGGAGAGGAGGGGTTAGCGGGAATCGAACAGCGGGAGAAAGGATTCATCTCCACGCAACCACAGGAGGCGGAGCAACACACTCGCTGATAAGAAAGTCGCTTGTTGATCCCTCCGCGCGCGCGCGTGTGTGTGTGTGTGTGTGTGTGTGTGTGTGTGTGTGTGTGTGTGTGTGTGTGTGTGTGTGTGTAGGAGGAGGAAGGACATATCAGAAGGGAATGAGGAAGGAGCAAACCAAGGAAGGAAAAAAGAAAAAGGAAAGTAAGACGAAGGAAAAATGGAAAGGAAGGAAATTAGGGAAGAAAAGAAGGAAGAAGAAAAGGAGTCGATGAGGAAAGAGAAAGAGGACAGACAGACAGGGAATGAAGGAAAAGGATTCGGAAATGTAGGAAGGATAGAAGGGCAAAGGAAACGGAGACCGAACATAAATAATGATGAAAAGGAAAGAGGAAAGAAGAACAAAGAAAAGCAAGTGAAAAAAAAAGGAGGAGAAAAGGAAAGAAGAACCAAAGGAAAGGAAGAAGGGAAGAGGGGAAGAAGACATGTTGAAAGAAAAGGAGGAAATGAAGGAGGGGAAAGATGAAAAAAGTAAGGACAAAGGGAAGGAAAAATGAAGGAGGGGAAGGAGGAAGGAAGGAAGAATACAAGGATAAGAAAGAGGAAAAGGGAAGAGAAAGACAAAATAAGTAAAGCAATAGTTGAGAGAGAGAAAGAAGGATGTGAAGGAAGGGAAAGAGGGAAGAAGGAAGGAGCAAAGGTCAAACAAGAGGAAGGAATGATGACAGGAAATAAGAAGGAAAGAAGTAAAACTCAATGAAAGAACAAAAGAGGAAGGGAAAGACTAGAGGGAGGAAGAAAGAAAAGAGGGAGTAAATGAAGGTAGAGAAAGAGGACAAAGGGGAGGACAAAATCAAGGAAAAGAAGGAAGAAATGAAGGAAGGGAAAGATGAAAGAAGTAAGGACAATGAAAAAAGAATATAAGGATAAGAAAGACGGAAAAGGAAGCAACAATTGGGAGAGAAAAAGAAGGAAGTGAAGGAATGACAGGAAGATAGGAAGGGAAAGAGGGAAGAAGAAAGGAGAAGAAGGATGGAGAGGAGGTCAAACAAGAGGAAGAAATAATGACAGGAAATAGAAAGGAAAGAAGAACAAGTCAATGAAATAATAAAAAAAGGGAGGGAAAGACTAGAGGAAGGAAAAAGGAATAGAGGGAGTAAATGAAGGAAGAGAAAGAGGACAGAAAGACAGGAAATGAAGGGAAAGAAGGAAGAAATGAAGGAAGGGAAAGATGAAAAAAGTAAGGAGAAAGGGAAGGAGGAAGGAAGAAAATAAATAAGGATAAGAAAGAGAGAAAAGGAAGAGAAAGACAAAATAAGGAAAGCAACAATTCAGGAAGAAAAAGAAGGAAATGAACAGGAAGACAGGAAATTAAGGAAGGGATAGAGGGAAAAGGGAAGGAGAGAAGGTCAAACAAGAGGAAGGAATAATCACAGGAAATAAAAAGTAAAAGTCAATGAATGAATAAAAAAAGGGAACGACTAGAGGAAGGAAGAAAGAAGAGAAGGAGTAAATGAAGGAAGAGAAAGAGGAGAAAGGGGAGGACAAGATGAAGGAAGAAACAAAGGAAAGGAAAGAGGAAAATAAATGAAAGAAAAAATGAAGGAAGGGAACAATGAAAGAAAAAGTAAGAAGAGAAGGAAGGAAAAAGAACAAAATAACTGGAAATGGAAAAAGAAAAGAGAAGAACTGAAATAAAAGAGGAGGAAATAAAGGAAGAGAAGATGTTAGGAAAGAAGAATAAATGGAAGGGAACAACATAAAGAAAAAAGGAAAATAAATAAATAAATGAAGGAAGGGTAGGATGAAAGAAGTAAGGACAGGAAGAAGGAAAGGAGATTATAAGAAATGAAAGAAGGGAAACAGGTCAAAAAGGAAAGAGGAAATAAATGAAGGGAGGGAAAGAGGACAGAAGGACAGGAAATGAAGGAAGAGAAAGAGGACAAAGGTGAGGACAAGATGAAGGAAGAAACAAAGGAAAGGAAAGAGGAAAGGATGAAAAAGGAAATGGAAGAAGAAATGAAGGAAGGAAAACAGGTCAAAAAAGGAAGAAAGAGAAAACAAATGAGGGAAGGAAAAGAGGACAGAAGGAGAGGAAATGAAGAGAAAGAAGATCAAAGAAAATGAAGGAAAACAGGAAGAAGGAAATGTGTGTACTATTTAAAAATAGTGTGTACTATTTAAAAATAGTGTGTACTATTAGTGTGTACTATTTAAAAATAGGGTTTACTATTAGTGTGGACAATTAATCTATAAAATAGTGTGTACTATTAGTGTGTACTATTAGTGTGTACAAAGTATACAATATTGTGTACTATTAGTGTATACAAGGTATGAAATAGTGTGTACTATTAAAGTGTCAAGGTATAAAATAGTGTACTATTAGTGTGTGCAAAGTGTAAAAAAGTGCATACTATTAGTATGTACAGAGTGTAAAATAGTGTGTAATATTAGTGTGTACAAAGTGTAAATTAGTGTGTACTGTTTGTGTGTACGAAGTGTAAAACAGTGTGTACTATTAGTGTGTGCAAAGTGTAAAACAGTGTGTACTATTAGTGTGTACAAAGTGTAAAATAGTGTGTACTATTAGTGTGTACAAAGTTTAAAATAGCGTGTACTATTAGTGTGTTCAGAGCGCAAAATAGTGTGTACTATTAATGTGTTCAAAGTACAAAACAGTGTGTACTATTAGTGTGTACAAAGTGTAAATCAGTGTGTACAATAATGTTTACAAAGTGTAAAACAGTATGTACTATTAGTGTGTAAAAAGTATACTATTAGTGTGTACAAAGTGTAAAACAGTGTGTACTATTAGTGTGTACAAAGTGTAAAATAGTGTGTACTATTAGTGTGCACAATCTAAAATTAACATGTTTACTATTAGTGCGTACAATCTATAAAATTGTGTGTACTATTAGTGCGTAAAATCTATAAAATATTGTGTATTATTAGTCTGTACAAGGTATGAAATAGTGTGTACTATTAAAGTGTCAAAGTACAAATTAGTGTGTTCTATTAGTGTGTGCAAAGTGCAAAATAGTGTGTACTATTAGTATGTACAAAGTGTAAAATAGTGTGTACTATTAATCTGTGCAAAGTGTAAAATAGTGTGTACTATTAGTCTGTACAAAGTGTAAAACAGTGTGTACTATATGTGTGTGCAAAGTGTAAAACAGTGTGTACTATTAGTGTGTACAAAGTGTACAATAGAATGTACTATTAGTGTGTTCAAAGTGCAAAATAGTGTGTACTATTAATGTGTTCAATAGTGTGTAATATTAGTGAGTACAATCTATAAAATAGTATGTACTATTAGTGTTCTAAAGTGTAAAACAGTGTGTACTATTAGTGTGTACAAAGTATACAATAGTGTGTACTGTTAGTGTGTACAAAGTATACAATAGTGTGTACTGTTAGTGTGTACAAAGTATAAAATATTGTGTATTATTAGTGTGTACAAGGTATGAAATAGTGTGTACTATTAAAGTGTCAAAGTACAAATTAGTGTGTTCTATTAGTGTGTGCAAAGTGTAAAATAGTGTGTACTATTAGTGTGTACAAAGTGTAAAATAGTGTGTACTATTAGTGTGTACAAAGTATACAATAGTGTGTACTATTAGTGTGTACAAAGTATACAATAGTGTGTACTATTAGTGTGTACAAAGTATACAATAGTGTGTACTATTAGTGTGTACAAAGTATACAATAGTGTGTACTATTAGTATGTACAAAGTGTAAAATAGTGTGTACTGTTAGTGTGTACAAAGTATACAATAGTGTGTACTATTAGTGTGTACAAAGTATACAATAGTGTGTACTATTAGTGTGTACAAAGTATACAATAGTGTGTACTATTAGTGTGTACAAAGTATACAATAGTGTGTACTATTAGTGTGTACAAAGTATACAATAGTGTGTACTATTAGTGTGTACAAATTATACAATAGTGTGTACTATTAGTGTGTACAAATTATACAATAGTGTGTACTATTAGTGTGTACAAAGTATACAATAGTGTGTACTATTAGTGTGTACAAATTATACAATAGTGTGTACTATTAGTATGTACAAAGTGTAAAATAGTGTGTACTGTTAGTGTGTACAAAGTATACAATAGTGTGTACTATTAGTGTGTACAAAGTATACAATAGTGTGTACTATTAGTGTGTACAAAGTATACAATAGTGTGTACTATTAGTATGTACAAAGTGTAAAATAGTGTGTACTGTTAGTGTGTACAAAGTATACAATAGTGTGTACTATTAGCATGTAAAAAGTGTAAAATAGTGTGTACAAAGTATACAATAGTGTGTACTATTAGTATGTACAAAGTATACAATAGTGTGTACTGTTAGTGTGTACAAAGTATACAATAGTGTGTACTATTAGTGTGTACAAAGTATACAATAGTGTGTACTATTAGTGTGTACAAAGTATACAATAGTGTGTACTATTAGTGTGTACAAAGTATACAATAGTGTGTACTATTAGTGTGTACAAAGTATACAATAGTGTGTACTATTAGTGTGTACAAATTATACAATAGTGTGTACTATTAGTGTGTACAAATTATACAATAGTGTGTACTATTAGTGTGTACAAAGTATACAATAGTGTGTACTATTAGTGTGTACAAATTATACAATAGTGTGTACTATTAGTATGTACAAAGTGTAAAATAGTGTGTACTGTTAGTGTGTACAAAGTATACAATAGTGTGTACTATTAGTGTGTACAAAGTATACAATAGTGTGTACTATTAGTGTGTACAAAGTATACAATAGTGTGTACTATTAGTATGTACAAAGTGTAAAATAGTGTGTACTGTTAGTGTGTACAAAGTATACAATAGTGTGTACTATTAGCATGTAAAAAGTGTAAAATAGTGTGTACAAAGTATACAATAGTGTGTACTATTAGTATGTACAAAGTATAAAATAGTGTGTACTGTTAGTGTGTACAAAGTATACAATAGTGTGTACTATTAGTGTGTACAAAGTATACAATAGTGTGTACTATTAGTATGTACAAAGTGTAAAATAGTGTGTACTGTTAGTGTGTACAAAGTATACAATAGTGTGTACTATTAGTGTGTACAAAGTATACAATAGTGTGTACTATTAGTGTGTACAAAGTATACAATAGTGTGTACTATTAGTGTGTACAAAGTATACAATAGTGTGTACTGTTAGTATGTACAAAGTGTAAAATAGTGTGTACTGTTAGTGTGTACAAAGTATACAATAGTGTGTACTATTAGTGTGTACAAAGTATACAATAGTGTGTACTATTAGTGTGTACAAAGTATACAATAGTGTGTACTATTAGTATGTACAAAGTGTAAAATAGTGTGTACTGTTAGTGTGTACAAAGTATACAATAGTGTGTACTATTAGCATGTAAAAAGTGTAAAATAGTGTGTACTATTAGTGTGTACAAAGTATACAATAGTGTGTACTATTAGTATGTACAAAGTATACAATAGTGTGTACTGTTAGTGTGTACAAAGTGTAAAATAGTGTGTACTATTAGTATGTACAAAGTATACAATAGTGTGTACTATTAGTATGTACAAAGTGTAAAATAGTGTGTACTGTTAGTGTGTACAAAGTATACAATAGTGTGTACTATTAGTGTGTACAAAGTATACAATAGTGTGTACTATTAGTATGTACAAAGTGTAAAATAGTGTGTACTGTTAGTGTGTACAAAGTATACAATAGTGTGTACTATTAGTGTGTACAAAGTAAACAATAGTGTGTACTATTAGTGTGTACAAAGTATACAATAGTATGTACTATTAGTGTGTACAAAGTATACAATTGGTAGTGTGATCTACTAATACCGTGCTCAGTATTTAAGAGGTGTGTAAAGTCTTCATCCTGCGGCGGGACACACACACACACACACACACACACACACACACACACACACACACACACACACACACACACACACACACACAATGATGGCCTGGGGTGTGTGTGTGTGTGTGTGTGTGTGTGTGTGTGTGTGTGTGCATGATATGCTATCTTAACAGAGCGCTAATTCAATTAAGAGGAAGGTTAGCTGGGGGGGAGGAGCTTGTGTGTGTGTGTGTGTGTGTGTGTGACATATAAAATATAATAAAATAGAATGCCTACATTTTGCAGGGGTTAGCGACATGCTAACTGAGCGTTTCAAGGCTAAAGCCCGCCCCAGAATAGATCAGGTGACATGTGACCACGCCCCCACAGTGAGGCATCAAGGCCAGGCTCATTTGCATATGCTTGCATAAGCTAACGCTAGGCTAATGTGAGGATGCTAGCTGATTAGCATCGCGTTAGCATGGGATCCTGCGCCCGCCTCCAGACGCCATTTAGCCTACTATCAATCATCAACTTTGTTTTGGAGTGTGAAAATATTACTTATGTTTGTTTTTGAGTCTTATTGTCCACTTAAAACCTCTTTTTTTGCTTTTTGGCGCTTATAAAAAAGTAATACTACCTCAAAAGTAATAGTACATTAAAAGTGATAACACGTATAAAGTAATACTACGTAAAGAGTATTAATACTTATAAAATAATAATAAATAAAAAGCAAAAATACATTAAAATGATTGCATTAAAAGTAATAAGAGGTATAAGTTAAAATTACTTAAAAAGTAATATTACGTAATAGGTAAAATAATTAATACTTATAAAATAATAATAATAAAAAGTATTACATTAAAAGTGATAAAACACATGTGTAATATTACGTGAAAAGTAATATGTTAAAAGTAATATTACGTAAACGGTAATAGTACATTAAAATAATTTATACTTATAAAATAATAATAATAAAAAATATCTAATTAAAAGTAATAATACATATAAAGTAAGATTATGTAAAAAGTAATAATATATTACAATTAAAAATACTTATAACGTGGTGATGAATAAAAAGTAATAAAATGTTAAAAGTATTAAAGTAATAAGATGTATAAAGTAAAATTACGTAAAATTAAATAATGTATTAAAAATAATACTACGTAAAAAGTATTGCAATAAAGGTGGTAATACGTATAAAGTAATATTCCGTAAAACGTATTAATATATTAAAAGTAAAAATACTTTTAAAGTTATGATGAATAAAAAGTAGGAAAACATTAAAAGTATTAAATTATTAGTAATAATACGTATAAAGTAATATTATGTAAAAAGTAATAATACATTAAATGTAAATTTACCTAAAAAGTAAAAGTACGTAAAAAGTATTAGTACATTAAAAGTGATAATATATTAAAATTATTACGTCAAAAGTAGTATTACGTATAAAGTTAATACTACGTAAATAGTAATATGTTAAAAGTAATATTACGTATAAAGTATTATTACATTAAAATAATTGATACTTAGAAAATAATAATACTAAAAAGTATTACATTAAAAGTGATAATACATATAAAGTAATATTACGTAAAAAGTAATAATGTATTAAAAGTAATATTACGTAAAAAGTATTACAATAAAGGTGATAATAATCAATCAATCAATCAATCAATGATTATTTATATAGCCCTAAATCACTAGTGTCTCAAAGGGCTGCACAAACCACAACAACATCCTCGCTAGAGCCCACATAAGTAGAAAGTAATATCACGTCAAAAGTATTAATATAATTAAAGTATTAAACTATAAGTAAAAATATGTATAAAGTAATATTACGTCAAATGTATTTATATAATAAAAGTACAAAAACTTATACATTTATGATGAATAAAAAGTAATAAAACATTAAGAGTATCCAATTATAAGTAACTAATATGTATGAAGTAATATTACATGAAAAGTATTCATACTTTGTAAAATAATAATAATTAAAAAGTAATAATAAATCACAAGTATTACATTAAAAGTAAAAAGAGGCATAAGGTTATATTACATAAAAAGTAATATGTTAAAAGTAATATTACGTGAAAGGTAATAATACATTCAAATAATTAATACTTATAAAGTAATAATAATAAAAAGTATTACATTAAAAGTGATAACACGTATAATGTAATATTACGTAAAAAGTAATAATGTATTAAAAGTAATATGACGTAAAAAAGTATAAAAAGAAAGGGGATAATAAGTATAAAGTAATATTACGTAAAAAATTATTAATACTTATAAAATAATCATAAATAAAAATTAATATAAATTCAAATTATTACATATATAGTAATAAGGTAATCATACGTAAAAATCAATATGTTACAAGTAATATTACGTAAAATGTAATAATACATTCAATTAATTAAAACTTATAAAACAATAATAATAAAAAGTATTACATTAAAAGTGATAATACATATAAAGTAATATTACGTAAAAAGTAATAATGTATTAAAAGTAATACTACTTCAAATTATTACAATAAAGGTGATAATACCCATAAAGTAATAATACGTAAAAAGTACTAATATATTACAATTAAAAATACTCATAAAGTTATGATAAATAAAAAGTGATAAAACATTCAAAGTATTAAATTATAAGTAATAATATGTATAAAGTAATATTACGTATAAAGTAATAATACATTAAAAGTACTATTACCTAAAAAGTAAAGGTACATAAAAAGTAATACATTAAAATTATTACATTAAAAGTAGTAATACGTTTAAAGTAATAATACATTAAAAGTATTACATTAAATTAGTAATAAGTATAAAGTAATATTTCGTACAAAGTAAGAATACATTAAAAGTAATATTGCGTTAAAAGAAATAACAAAAACTAATAATAAATAAAAAACTACTAATACATTAAGTAATAATACATGCAAAGTAAATAATTAGAATTAACAAAGCAAACATTTTGTTGAGTTAGGTCATTATTTTATTGCATTTTTTAAAATTGTTTTACTTGTCAAGCATTACTGCAAACAACATCCATAACCAGCATTTTATTAATGAATTCATGTGTTTATTTATTTGTGTATTTATTTATTCATACATTCATTCATTAATTTTTTTACTTTATTTGATTAAAATGTACTTATTTGTATTATTCATGAAATATTCAACTAATAGTAAAACTAGAATTATTCATTACAAACACATTCAATAATTGATTATTTATTTATTGCTGTTTTTATGAATTATTTATTTGATGCTGCCATTTATTTCATGAATTTATTGTTGTTTTATCAGTACATGTTTTTATTACCAATGCAAAATGATCAGAGCATTTATTTTCTATTATTTTAGTATAATTGTTGAAAGCATACATTAATTAATGACTAATCAATTAGTGATTTATTTTCTTTGATAATTTTTAATGTCCAGTAGCTCGTTTTGAAGGCCTCACTTTGATAAAGAAGGTGAGAAACAGTGAAGGTGAGGACTTTGATGTCAAGCTCAGCTAGCTTAGCAACCACGGAGCTACATTTGTCATTTTTTTTAATGCAGGTTCAGGCCTGAGACTGTGTGGGCGGGAGGCGGGACATTGGGGAAGAAGCCCCGCCTACCTTGAAGCTGGCCAGCTGTGCGGAGGCGGCGGTGTCCCGGCGAAGGCAGGAGTTGAAGATGAGGAGCTCGGTGTGTCGCAGCCACGCCTTCAGCTCCTTGATGCGCGCCTGCAGCTGCTCCAACATGAGCGGGTCCGCCGCCGCAGCGGGGCATGCATCGGCAGCGGGGCGCCGGCTCTGTGGCTGGCCGGACCCGGAGTGACCGGAGAGAATGTTCTGCAAGCAGAGAGAAAAAAAGAACATTTGTGGCAAAAAATAAAATAAAATTGGCCGCGTAAAACTTTAGCATGCTAACGTGGAAAAAGTTAGCTTACTTCGAAATCGGTGCCAAGTATCAAAAGCCGGGATTTGTAGGTTTAAACAAACATAATTAGCAACAACACTTGCATGCTAACAAAGAAAAGGTTAGCATATTTGTAAGTTTGTGCCAAGTATCAAAAGCTATCATTTGTAGGGTTTCAAAAGAACAAAATTAGCAACAATGCTCACATAAAACATTAGCATGCTAACATAGAAAAATTTTGCATAATTCTACGTTGGTGCCAAGTATCAAAAGCCGGGATTTTAAGGTTTAAACGAACATAATTAGCAACTGCGCTAGCATAAAATGTTAGCATGCTAACAGAAAAGGTTATCATATTTCCAAATTGGTGCCAAGTATCAATAGCCGGGATTTTAAAGTTCAAACGAACATAATTAGCAACTGCGCTAGCATATAACGTTAGCATGCTAACATAGAAAAATTTAGCATCATTCTACGCTGGTGCCAAGTATCAAAAGCCGGGATTTTAAGGTTTAAACGAACTTAATTAGCAACTACGCTAGCATAAAACGTTAGCATGCTAACAGAAAAGGTTATCATATTTCCAAATAGGTGCCAAGTATCAAAAGCCGGGATTTTAAGGTTTAAACGAACATAATTAGCAACTGCGCTAGCATAAAATGTTAGCATGCTAACAGAAAAGGTTATCATATTTCCAAATTGGTGCCAAGTATCAATAGCCGGGATTTTAAAGTTCAAAAGAGGATAATTAGCAACTGCGCTAGCATATAACGTTAGCATGCTAACATAGAAAAATTTAGCATCATTCTACGTTGGTGCCAAGTATCAAAAGCCGGGATTTTAAGGTTTGAACGAACTTAATTAGCAACTACGCTAGCATAAAACGTTAGCATGCTAACAGAAAAGGTTATCATATTTCCAAATAGGTGCCAAGTATCAAAAGCCGGGATTTTATGGTTTAAACGAACATAATTAGCAACAATGCTCACATAAAAGGTTAGCATGCTAACATAGGAAAATGTGCATACTTCTAAGACTTCGAAGGGGAAGGGGGATGGGGGCATTAGCGTATTAGCATCTTTAGTGTTAGCAGCGTGGAAAGATCATGTGACCTGGCGAGGCGAGGACTGGAAGACGTCCTCACTTTCTTGATTAATTCGGGCGACAGCTGGCGTTGCTCATCAGGACGATGAAAGGCGGCGACGTGACTTTGTTCCCGGGAAGAAACAAAAACTCTCCTGTCGACCGCGCTCGCCGTCGCCGCCATCTGTGAGCGTCTCATCTCAACAACACCCGCCACCCCCCCAGCCCCCATCCCCCGACCACCGTCTCCACGTTAGCGAGTGCTCCAACACGTGTAAGTGTCTCTTTCCCCGCGCATTCCATCTCGGAGAATTGAACGTTAGCGGCAGACGGGGCGTCGCTCTTCCGCCGCGGCAAGCAGGCTGTGATTAAACTTCACGCTAGGACCGCCGCCAGGGGACAGATGCATGCTGGGAAGCGGAAGGGAAGCCATACCGTCGGAAAAAAGGTTTGACGCTAAACTGAACCTCGGAAAGTGTTCATATGTAACATTAGAAAGTTAGCGTACTTCTAAGATGGTGCAGAGTACCAAAAGCCAAGATTTTTAGGTTTAAACGATCAAAATTATCAACAAAGCTAGCATAAAACTTTAGCATGCTAACACAGAAAACGCTAGAATACTTCTAAGATGGTGCCAAGTATCAAAAGCCAAGATTTTTAGGTTTAAACGATCAAAATTATCAACAAAGCTAGCATAAAACTTTAGCATGCTAACACAGAAAACGCTAGAATACTTCTAAGATGGTGCCAAGTATCAAAAGCCAAGATTTTTAGGTTTAAACGATCAAAATTATCAACAAAGCTAGCATAAAACTTTAGCATGCTAACACAGAAAACGCTAGAATACTTCTAAGATGGTGCCAAGTATCAAAAGCCAAGATTTTTAGGTTTAAACGAACGAAATTGTATTTGATAAAATCCAACAGCAAGAATAGACATTTGAAAGGCAATTTAAAATAAATAAAGAATAGTGAAGAAGAGGCTGAATAAGTGTAGGTTATATGAGGCAGAAATAAGCAACTGCTATGTTAAGCTAAGAGTCATTCAAATAACTAGAACATATAGAACATGCTAGAACAGGGGTCACCAAGACCAGGTCGCCCGTAAGGACCAGATGAGTCGCCCGCTGGCCTGTTCTAAAAATAGCTCAAATAGCAGCACTTACCAGTGAGCTGCCTCGATTTTTTAAATGTTATTAATTTACTAGCAAGCTGCTCTCACTTTGTCCGATAATTCTAAGAGAGACAAAACTCAAATAGAATTTGAAAATCCAAGAAAATATTTAAAAGACTCGGTCTTCACTTGTTTAAATACATTCATTTATTTTTTTACTTTGCTTCTTATAACTTTCAGAAAGGACAATTTTAGAGAAAAAATACAACCTTTAAAAATGATTTTAGGGATTTTTAAACACATATACCTTTTTACCTTTTGAATTACTTCCTCTTCTTTCCTGACAATTTAAATCAATGTTCAAGTACATTTATTTTTTTATTGTAAAGAATAATAAATACATTTTAATTTAATTCTTCATTTTAGCTTCTGTTTTTTCGAGGAAAAATATTTGTGAAATATTTCTTCAAACTTATTATGATTAAAATTCAAAAAAAATATTCTGGCAAATCTAGAAAATCTTTACAATCAAATTTAAATCTTATTTCAAAGTCTTTTGAATTTCTTTTAAAAAAAAAATCTGAAAAAATCTAGAAGAAATAATGATTTGTCTTTGTTAGAAATATAGCTTGGTCCAATTTGTTATATATTCTAACAAAGTGCAGATTGGATTTTAACACATTTAAAACATGTCATCAAAATTCTAAAATTAATCTTAATCAGGAAAAATTACTAATGATGTTCCGTAAATTATTTTTTTGATTTTTCTCAAAAAGATTCGAATTAGCTAGTTTTTCTGTTCTTTTTTTCGGTTGAATTTTGAATTTTAAAGAGTCGAAATTGAAGATAAACTATGGTTAGGTTTTTTTTTCCTGTTTTCTCCTCTTTGAAACCCTTCAATTAAGTGGCGTCACTATAGACAGACATTTTAAACTAGACAAACAAGTCAATGGCGTTTTAAAATCGTGTTTTTATCACCTTCGTCTTTTAGTAAAGGTTAAACCCTTTTTATCTTTTAACCTTTTTGAACAAGTGGTGCATGCTTTTATTTCAATGCACTTTATGCTGGCATTAGCCAAAAAGCTCTCTCCCGGTTGCAGTTAGTCCAGAAGGCGGCAGCAGGACTTTGAACAGGGGCCAGGAAACGCCAGCATAGAACCCCAATTCTTCAGAGTTTGCACTGGCTTCCTGTTCATGTTAGAATTGATTTTAAAACATTGCTGTTTGTTTTTAAATCTTTACATGGACTGGTGCCCAAGACCAGACTTAAGACCAGGGGTCGGCCCTAAGCTCTGGAACACTCCGCCTCTTCATGTTCAAACTGCTTCCACAGTGGACTCTTTTAAGTCTCGTCTTAAGACCCACTTTTATTCTTTGGCTTTTAACACTACGTGAGTTGTGTGGTCCTCTGTCCTCTGTTGTCTTCTGTGTTTTTTATACACTTTGATTTCTATTTTATTGTTTTAATTGATTTTAGCCTTTAAAATAGTTATTAATCATATTTGTTTTTATATTGTTTTTATTTTTATTTATTTTTTGTTTTATTCAGTCATTGGTGGAGCATAATATTGTTTTTAACATGGCTGTGCAGCACTTTGGAAATGGTATTGTTGTTTAAATGTGCTATATAAATAAAGTGGATTGGATTGGATTGGATTGGATTGGATTGGATTAAGTGTTTTTTTCATCATTTTTTTTCCACAAAAAGGAAAAAAAATGACGGACAGAAATACCCATTTTTTTATATATATAGATTTATTTATTAAAG
>NC_084634.1:1618617-1636117 GCF_033978795.1 Nerophis ophidion | reverse complement strand
TGTCCGGTGGAGATGGATGTCTCAGTGGCTGTGAAAGAACAGGAAGTGGCACACTGACACTCCATTTATCCTCTGTGTGCGCGCGTGTGTGTGTGTGTGTGTGTGTGTATATGTGTGTTTGTGTTGAAGAGACGAGTTAGTACACAGCAGTCCAAGTGTGTGACATGATGAGGGATGGAAGATGTCACCTTGTGTACACGTCTGGTGTGTTGGAAGTACACGCAGTACACGCAGTAACACGCAGTACACGCAGTAACACGCATTAACACGCAGTAACACGGCGAGGTTGCGTGTTTTGGTCCCAGCAAGCGTGAATGAAAGCGTTTGGAGGGGAAGGGAAGCAAAGAGACGTTCCCAAGCAGGCGCCCACAAAAGACACCTTTTAATTGTTGCCATGGAGACCGCATGAATGAGCCGTTTGACTGGCCGCAAAAGACGTCTCGCCATTCACTGCGTCACGTGTGTGTGTGTGTGTGTGTGTGTGTGTGTGTGTGTGTGTGTGTGCTAATCAATCGGTGCAGGAGGACACACACACGACCACAACATTTACACAACATTCCCATGACGACATCTTTGTTGATGTCCGCTATCGTTTTTTTTTATTGTTTGTTTGTTTTATTTGTGAGACGCCGCGGCCAGTCGGTGCAAGGCGACCTTTGACCCCCCCCCTAAGATCCCTGGGAATTGTCTGACCGAGAGAATAGCTCTCTGATGTTTGGCCATGAAGTTGCATGATTAGTTTGGATTGCACAAAGAAAGAAAGAAAGTATAAACTGGTGCTCCTCGAACCTCTTTGGGCCTCGTTGACTCCCATTGATACTGTTCATTTTTTCAACAAGCCTTGAAAGTATACAAAATATGAGTTGCTTGCTGACTTTTGGCACTTGAATGAGGCCTAGGAGTCAGAGTGTATAGTCGCACTTGAATGAGGCCTAGGAGTCAGAGTGTATAGTCGCACTTGAATGAGGCCTAGGAGTCAGAGTGTATAGTCGCACTTGAATGAGGCCTAGGAGTCAGAGTGTATAGTCGCACTTGAATGAGGCCTAGGAGTCAGAGTGTATAGTCGCACTTGAATGAGGCCTAGGAGTCAGAGTGTATAGTCGCACTTGAACGAGGCCTAGGAGTCAGAGTGTATAGTCGCACTTGAATGAGGCCTAGGAGTCAGAGTGTATAGTCGCACTTGAATGAGGCCTAGGAGTCAGAGTGTATAGTCGCACTTGAATGCGGCCTAGGAGTCAGAGTGTATAGTCGCACTTGAATGAGGCCTAGGAGTCAGAGTGTGTAGTCGCACTTGAATGAGGCCTAGGAGTCAGAGTGTATAGTCGCACTTGAATGAGGCCTAGGAGTCAGAGTGTATAGTCGCACTTGAATGCGGCCTAGGAGTCAGACTGTATAGTCGCACTTGAATGAGGCCTAGGAGTCAGAGTGTATAGTCGCACTTGAATGAGGCCTAGGAGTCAGAGTGTATAGTCGCACTTGAATGCGGCCTAGGAGTCAGAGTGTATAGTCGCACTTGAATGCGGCCTAGGAGTCAGGGTGTATAGTCGCACTTGAATGAGGCCTAGGAGTCAGAGTGTATAGTCGCACTTGAACGAGGCCTAGGAGTCAGAGTGTATAGTCGCACTTGAATGAGGCCTAGGAGTCAGAGTGTATAGTCGCACTTGAATGAGGCCTAGGAGTCAGACTGTATAGTCGCACTTGAATGAGGCCTAGGAGTCAGAGTGTATAGTCGCACTTGAATGCGGCCTAGGAGTCAGAGTGTATAGTCGCACTTGAATGAGGCCTAGGAGTCAGAGTGTATAGTCGCACTTGAACGAGGCCTAGGAGTCAGAGTGTATAGTCGCACTTGAACGAGGCCTAGGAGTCAGAGTGTATAGTCGCACTTGAATGAGGCCTAGGAGTCAGAGTGTATAGTCGCACTTGAATGAGGCCTAGGAGTCAGAGTGTATAGTCGCACTTGAATGAGGCCTAGGAGTCAGAGTGTATAGTCGCACTTGAATGAGGCCTAGGAGCCAGAGTGTATAGTCGCACTTGAATGAGGCCTAGGAGTCAGAGTGTATAGTCGCACTTGAATGAGGCCTAGGAGTCAGAGTGTATAGTCGCACTTGAATGAGGCCTAGGAGTCAGAGTGTATAGTCGCACTTGAATGAGGCCTAGGAGTCAGAGTGTATAGTCGCACTTGAATGAGGCCTAGGAGTCAGAGTGTATAGTCGCACTTGAATGAGGCCTAGGAGTCAGAGTGTATAGTCGCACTTGAATGAGGCCTAGGAGTCAGAGTGTATAGTCGCACTTGAATGAGGCCTAGGAGTCAGAGTGTATAGTCGCACTTGAATGCGGCCTAGGAGACAGAGTGTATAGTCGCACTTGAATGAGGCCTAGGAGTCAGAGTGTATAGTCGCACTTGAATGAGGCCTAGGAGTCAGAGTGTATAGTCGCACTTGAATGAGGCCTAGGAGTCAGAGTGTATAGTCGCACTTGAATGAGGCCTAGGAGTCAGAGTGTATAGTCGCACTTGAATGAGGCCTAGGAGTCAGAGTGTATAGTCGCACTTGAATGAGGCCTAGGAGTCAGAGTGTATAGTCGCACTTGAATGAGGCCTAGGAGACAGAGTGTATAGTCGCACTTGAATGAGGCCTAGGAGTCAGAGTGTATAGTCGCACTTGAATGAGGCCTAGGAGTCAGAGTGTATAGTCGCACTTGAAAGAGGCCTAGGAGTCAGAGTGTATAGTCGCACTTGAATGAGGCCTAGGAGTCAGAGTGTATAGTCGCACTTGAATGAGGCCTAGGAGTCAGAGTGTATAGTCGCACTTGAATGAGGCCTAGGAGTCAGAGTGTATAGTCGCACTTGAATGAGGCCTAGGAGTCAGAGTGTATAGTCGCACTTGAATGAGGCCTAGGAGTCAGAGTGTATAGTCGCACTTGAATGCGGCCTAGGAGACAGAGTGTATAGTCGCACTTGAATGAGGCCTAGGAGTCAGAGTGTATAGTCGCACTTGAATGAGGCCTAGGAGTCAGAGTGTATAGTCGCACTTGAATGAGGCCTAGGAGTCAGAGTGTATAGTCGCACTTGAATGAGGCCTAGGAGTCAGAGTGTATAGTCGCACTTGAATGAGGCCTAGGAGTCAGAGTGTATAGTCGCACTTGAATGAGGCCTAGGAGTCAGAGTGTATAGTCGCACTTGAATGAGGCCTAGGAGTCAGAGTGTATAGTCGCACTTGAATGAGGCCTAGGAGTCAGAGTGTATAGTCGCACTTGAAAGAGGCCTAGGAGTCAGAGTGTATAGTCGCACTTGAATGAGGCCTAGGAGTCAGAGTGTATAGTCGCACTTGAATGAGGCCTAGGAGTCAGAGTGTATAGTCGCACTTGAATGAGGCCTAGGAGTCAGACTGTATAGTCGCACTTGAAAGAGGCCTAGGAGTCAGAGTGTATAGTCGCACTTGAATGAGGCCTAGGAGTCAGAGTGTATAGTCGCACTTGAATGAGGCCTAGGAGTCAGAGTGTATAGTCGCACTTGAATGCGGCCTAGGAGTCAGAGTGTATAGTCGCACTTGAATGCGGCCTAGGAGTCAGAGTGTATAGTCGCACTTGAATGAGGCCTAGGAGTCAGAGTGTATAGTCGCACTTGAATGCGGCCTAGGAGTCAGGGTGTATAGTCGCACTTGAATGAGGCCTAGGAGTCAGAGTGTATAGTCGCACTTGAATGCGGCCTAGGAGTCAGAGTGTATAGTCGCACTTGAATGAGGCCTAGGAGTCAGAGTGTATAGTCGCACTTGAATGAGGCCTAGGAGTCAGAGTGTATAGTCGCACTTGAATGAGGCCTAGGAGTCAGAGTGTATAGTCGCACTTGAATGAGGCCTAGGAGTCAGAGTGTATAGTCGCACTTGAATGAGGCCTAGGAGTCAGAGTGTATAGTCGCACTTGAATGAGGCCTAGGAGTCAGAGTGTATAGTCGCACTTGAATGAGGCCTAGGAGTCAGAGTGTATAGTCGCACTTGAATGAGGCCTAGGAGTCAGAGTGTATAGTCGCACTTGAATGCGGCCTAGGAGTCAGAGTGTATAGTCGCACTTGAATGAGGCCTAGGAGTCAGAGTGTATAGTCGCACTTGAATGAGGCCTAGGAGTCAGACTGTATAGTCGCACTTGAATGAGGCCTAGGAGTCAGAGTGTATAGTCGCACTTGAATGCGGCCTAGGAGTCAGTGTATAGTCGCACTTGAATGAGGCCTAGGAGTCAGTGTATAGTCGCACTTGAATGAGGCCTTGGAGTCAGAGTGTATAGTCGCACTTGAATGAGGCCTAGGAGTCAGAGTGTATAGTCGCACTTGAATGAGGCCTAGGAGTCAGAGTGTATAGTCGCACTTGAATGCGGCCTAGGAGTCAGAGTGTATAGTCGCACTTGAATGAGGCCTAGGAGTCAGAGTGTATAGTCGCACTTGAATGAGGCCTAGGAGTCAGAGTGTATAGTCGCACTTGAACGCGGCCTAGGAGTCAGAGTGTATAGTCGCACTTGAATGCGGCCTAGGAGTCAGAGTGTATAGTCGCACTTGAATGAGGCCTAGGAGTCAGAGTGTATAGTCGCACTTGAATGCGGCCTAGGAGTCAGAGTGTATAGTCGCACTTGAATGAGGCCTAGGAGTCAGAGTGTATAGTCGCACTTGAATGAGGCCTAGGAGTCAGAGTGTATAGTCGCACTTGAAAGAGGCCTAGGAGTCAGAGTGTATAGTCGCACTTGAATGAGGCCTAGGAGTCAGAGTGTATAGTCGCACTTGAATGAGGCCTAGGAGTCAGAGTGTATAGTCGCACTTGAATGAGGCCTAGGAGTCAGAGTGTATAGTCGCACTTGAATGAGGCCTATGAGTCAGAGTGTATAGTCGCACTTGAATGAGGCCTAGGAGTCAGAGTGTATAGTCGCACTTGAATGAGGCCTAGGAGTCAGAGTGTATAGTCGCACTTGAATGAGGCCTAGGAGTCAGAGTGTATAGTCGCACTTGAAAGAGGCCTAGGAGTCAGAGTGTATAGTCGCACTTGAATGAGGCCTAGGAGTCAGAGTGTATAGTCGCACTTGAATGCGGCCTAGGAGTCAGAGTGTATAGTCGCACTTGAATGCGGCCTAGGAGTCAGAGTGTATAGTCGCACTTGAATGAGGCCTAGGAGTCAGAGTGTATAGTCGCACTTGAATGCGGCCTAGGAGTCAGAGTGTATAGTCGCACTTGAATGAGGCCTAGGAGTCAGAGTGTATAGTCGCACTTGAATGCGGCCTAGGAGTCAGAGTGTATAGTCGCACTTGAATGAGGCCTAGGAGTCAGAGTGTATAGTCGCACTTGAATGCGGCCTAGGAGTCAGAGTGTATAGTCGCACTTGAATGAGGCCTAGGAGTCAGAGTGTATAGTCGCACTTGAACGCGGCCTAGGAGTCAGAGTGTATAGTCGCACTTGAACGAGGCCTAGGAGTCAGAGTGTATAGTCGCACTTGAATGCGGCCTAGGAGTCAGAGTGTATAGTCGCACTTGAATGAGGCCTAGGAGTCAGAGTGTATAGTCGCACTTGAAAGAGGCCTAGGAGTCAGAGTGTATAGTCGCACTTGAATGAGGCCTAGGAGTCAGAGTGTATAGTCGCACTTGAATGCGGCCTAGGAGTCAGAGTGTATAGTCGCACTTGAACGCGGCCTAGGAGTCAGAGTGTATAGTCGCACTTGAATGAGGCCTAGGAGTCAGAGTGTATAGTCGCACTTGAATGCGGCCTAGGAGTCAGAGTGTATAGTCGCACTTGAATGAGGCCTAGGAGTCAGAGTGTATAGTCGCACTTGAATGCGGCCTAGGAGTCAGAGTGTATAGTCGCACTTGAATGAGGCCTAGGAGTCAGAGTGTATAGTCGCACTTGAATGCGGCCTAGGAGTCAGAGTGTATAGTCGCACTTGAATGAGGCCTAGGAGTCAGAGTGTATAGTCGCACTTGAATGCGGCCTAGGAGTCAGAGTGTATAGTCGCACTTGAACGAGGCCTAGGAGTCAGAGTGTATAGTCGCACTTGAATGCGGCCTAGGAGTCAGAGTGTATAGTCGCACTTGAATGAGGCCTAGGAGTCAGAGTGTATAGTCGCACTTGAATGAGGCCTAGGAGTCAGACTGTATAGTCGCACTTGAATGAGGCCTAGGAGTCAGAGTGTATAGTCGCACTTGAATGCGGCCTAGGAGTCAGAGTGTATAGTCGCACTTGAATGAGGCCTAGGAGTCAGAGTGTATAGTCGCACTTGAATGAGGCCTAGGAGTCAGAGTGTATAGTCGCACTTGAATGCGGCCTAGGAGTCAGAGTGTATAGTCGCACTTGAACGCGGCCTAGGAGTCAGAGTGTATAGTCGCACTTGAATGAGGCCTAGGAGTCAGAGTGTATAGTCGCACTTGAATGCGGCCTAGGAGTCAGAGTGTATAGTCGCACTTGAATGAGGCCTAGGAGTCAGAGTGTATAGTCGCACTTGAATGCGGCCTAGGAGTCAGAGTGTATAGTCGCACTTGAATGAGGCCTAGGAGTCAGAGTGTATAGTCGCACTTGAATGCGGCCTAGGAGTCAGAGTGTATAGTCGCACTTGAATGAGGCCTAGGAGTCAGAGTGTATAGTCGCACTTGAATGCGGCCTAGGAGTCAGAGTGTATAGTCGCACTTGAACGAGGCCTAGGAGTCAGAGTGTATAGTCGCACTTGAATGCGGCCTAGGAGTCAGAGTGTATAGTCGCACTTGAATGAGGCCTAGGAGTCAGAGTGTATAGTCGCACTTGAATGAGGCCTAGGAGTCAGACTGTATAGTCGCACTTGAATGAGGCCTAGGAGTCAGAGTGTATAGTCGCACTTGAATGCGGCCTAGGAGTCAGAGTGTATAGTCGCACTTGAATGAGGCCTAGGAGTCAGAGTGTATAGTCGCTGGGTTAGGAAACTATTCCCGCTGCATACACAACATAGTACGTTTATTAAAGTGTCAGAGACATATTGACACGACGGCTCAGCGATTTTGACGAGGAGGGGGGGGAGGGGCTTAGCTGCCGTGTTGACGGGACAACCTTGGCCCGACCTTGGCGGGGAGGGGGGGGGGGGGGGGATACACTTTTCATTCGCCGTATGAGCGCAACGCTCTTTTTCGGCGCCAGGTTGGAGTCAGACGGCGTTCCTGGGAAGCCGCGAGTCTCCAGAGAGACCGGGATGAGAGCGCGGCGAGGCGGAGGGGGATGGGGGTGGGGGGTCCGTTGTGGGGGGGGGGGGGGGGGGGGATGGAGAGATGCTGCTGAGTCGTGTCTCTTTGTTCTAAAGCAGATATATCCCCGACTTTATCAAGACTGACAGAACAAACGCTCAGGAAACTGTCTCCCACAGGACGCCTAATCCACATACACACTTACACACACACACACACACACACACACACACACACACACACACACACACACACACACACTATAAGAATCTTTAACAATGAGAAGGTAAAGGTTTGACGATTCACGAAAACTACACACAACTTTGAACCCTTGTGTGTGTGTGTGTGTGTGTGTGTGTCAATCATTGGTACTTTAAACGTGTTAATTTTTCCCAGGTCCCAAGAATGTAATAACTACATGAAAGTGTGTGTGTGTGTGTGTGTGTGTGTGTGTGTGTGTGTGTGTGTGTGTGTGTGCGTGTGTGTGTGTGTGCAGCTGGCATAACACAGGAAGAGAAGCTGACCAATGGCAGTCAGGCTGAGCATTTATGGGCGGTGCACTTGAGGGGCTGCCATATAGTGGGTGGGCAGGGGGAGGAGCCACCCGCTGTCACTCAGGGGGTTTGAAAAATTGACAGCCAAAGTGTTGCAACGCCGTTAAATAGTTTGGAAAGAAGGAAGGACTCGCAGTCATACAGCAGATATGAACATCGCTGTATGTATACTTTTGACCCAGCAGATTTATCCCAATGGAGCTATGTTGTCCAGGGGCTTAATGCCCCCTCGTAGGGTCTCCCAAGGCAAACAGTTCCTAGGTGAGGGATCAGACAAAGAGAAGCTCGAAGACCTCTATGATGAACACGAACGAAGGACCCAGATTTCCCTCGCCCAGACGTGGTTCACCGGGGCCCCCCTCTGGAGCCAGGCCCGGAGGTGGGGAACGATGGCGAGCGCCTGGTGGCCGGGCCTGTTCCCATGGTGGCCCGGCCGGGCACAGCTCAAAGAGGCAACGTGGGTCCCTCCCTCCAATGGGCTCACCACCCATAGCAGGGGCCATAAAGGTCGGGTGCACTTGGCGGTCCGATCCTCGGCTACATAAGCTTGCTCTTGGGACGTGGTACGTCACCTCGCTGGAGGGGGAAGGAGCCTGAGCTAGTGCGCAAGGTGGAGAAGTTCCGGCTGGATATAGTCGGACTCACTTCGACGCACAGCAAGGGCTCTGGAACCAGTTCTCTCGAGAGCGACTGGACTCTCTTCCACTCTGGCGTTGCCGGCATTGAGAGGCAACGGGTTGGGGTGGAAATTTTTGTTGCCCTCCCGGCTCAAAGCCTGCACGTTGGAGATCAACCCAGTGGATGAGAGGGTGTCCCCCTCCCGCCTTCGGGTGGGCGGTGCGGGTCCTGACTGTTGTTTGTGCTTACGCACCAAACAGTAGTTGAGAGTACCCACCCTTTTTGGATTCACTCGAGGGAGTACTGGACAGTGCTCCTCCGGGTGATTACCTCGTTCTACTGGGGGACTTCAAAGCTCATGTTGGCAACGGCAGTGAGACCTGGAGAGGCGTGATTAGGAATTAATGGCCGCCCGGATTTGAACCCGAGTGGTGTTTTGTTATTGGACTTTTGTGCTTGTCACAGATTGTCCATAACAAACACCATGTTCAAACATAAGGGTGTCCATATGTGCACTTGGCACCAGGACACCCTCGGCCTCAGTTCCATGATCGACTTTGTAGTTGTGTCATCGGATTTGCGGCCCCATGTTTTGGACACTCGGGTGAAGAGAGGGGCGGAGCTTTCTACCGATCACCACCTGGTGGTGAGTTGGCTGCGATGGTGGAGGAGGATGCCGGACAGACCTGGCAAGTCCAAACGCATTGTGAGGGTCTGCTGGGAACGTCTGGCAGAGTCTCCTGTCAGAGAGAGTTTTAATTCCCGCCTCCGGAAAATCTTTGAACATGTCAGGAGGGAGGTCCTGGACATTGAATCCGAGCAGACCATGTTCCGCACCTCTATTGTCGAGGCGGCTGATTGGAGCTGTGGCCGCAAGGTGGTTGGTGCCTGTCATGGCGGTAATCCCAGAACCCAACTGAGGGATGCTGTCAAGCTGAAGAAGGAGTCCTATTGAGTTATTTTGGCTAATCGGACTCCGGAGGCAGTGGACAGGTACTGACAGGCCAGGCGGTGTGCGGCTTCAGCGGTCGCGGAGGCAAAAACTTGGACATGGGAGGGGTTCAGGGAAGCCTTGGTAAACGACTTCCAGACGGCTTCAAAGCGATTCTGGACCACCACCAGCCGCCTAGGGAAGCGGAAGCAGTGTTGTGTCAACACCATGTACGGTGAGGATGGTGTTCTGCTGACCTCGACTGCGGATGTTGTGGATCGGTGGAGGGAATATTTCGAAGACTTCCTCAACCCTACCAACACGTCTTCCTACGAGGAAACAGAGCCTGGGGTATCTGTGGTGGGCTCTCTATTTCTGGGGCATAGGTTGCCAAGGTAGTTAAAAAGCTCCTCGTTGGCAAGGCCCCGGGGGTGGATGAGACCCGTTCCTTAAGACTTTGGATGCTCTCTCACACACGTATACTCTCTTGGTTGACAAAACTCTGCAAAATCGCGTGGACATCGGGGGCAGAACCGGGGAGGTGGTTCCCCTTTTTAAGAAGGGGGACCGGAGGGTGTGTTCCAACTACCGTGGGATCACACTCCTCAGCCTTCTCGGTAAGGTCTATTCAGGTGTACTGGAGATGAGGCTGTTCCAGGTAGTCGAACCTCGGATTCAGGTGGGACAGTGTGGTTTTCGTCCTGGTCGTGGAACTGTGGACCAGCTCTATACTCTCGGCAGGGTTCTTGAGGGTGCATGGGAGTTTGCCCAACCAGTCTACTTGTGCTTTGTGGACTTGGAGAAGGCATTCGACCGTGTCCCTCGGGAAGTCCTGTGGGGAGTGCTCAGAGAGTATGGGGTATCGGACTGTCTTATTGTGGCGGTCCGCTCCCTGTATGATCAGTGCCAGAACATAGTCCACTCCCTGTACGATCAGTGTCAGAGCTTGGTCCACATTGCTGGCAGTAAGTGGGACCCGTTTCCAGTGAGGGTTGGACTCCGGCCAGGCTGCCCTTTGTCAGCCATGTTGTTCACAACTTTTATGGACAAAATTTCTAGGCGCAGTCAAGGCGTTGAGGGGATCTAGTTTGGTGGCTGCAGGATTAGGTCTCTGCTTTTTGCAGATGATGTGGTCCTGATGGCTTCATCTGCCCAGGATCTTCAGCTCTCACTGGATCGTTTCGCAGCCGAGTGTGAAGCGACCGAGATGGGAATCAGCACCTCCAAGTCCGAGTCCACGGTTCTCGCCCGGAAAATGGTGGAGTGCCATCTCCGGGTTGGGGAGGAGACCCTGCCCCAAGTGGAGGAGTTCAAGTACCTAGGAGTCTTGTTCACGAGTGAGGGAAGAGTGGATGGTGAGATCGACAGGCGGATCGGTGCGGCGTCTTCAGTAATGCGGACGTTGTACCGATCCGTTGTGGTGAAGAAGGAGCTGAGCCGGAAGCCAAAGCTCTCAATTTACCGGTCGATCTACGTTCCCATCCTCACCTATGGTCATGAGCTTTGGGTCATGACCGAAAGGACGAGATCACGGGTACAAGCGGCCCAAATGAGTTTGGGTCTCTGCCTTAGAGATAGGGTGAGAAGCTCTGCCATCCGGGAGGAGCTTAAAGAAAAGCCGCTGCTCCTCCACATCGGGTGGCATCTGGTCAGGATGCCACCCGAACACCTCCCTAGGGAGGTGTTTCAGGCACGTCTGACCAAAAGGGAGACCACGGGGAAGACCCAGGACACATTGGGAAGACTATGTCTCCTGGCTGGCCAGGGAAGGGTTCGGGATCAACCGGGAGGAACTGGTCCAAGTTGCTGGGGAGAGGGAAGTCTAGGCTTTTCTGCTTAGGCTGCTGCCCCCGCGACCTGACCTGGGTTAAGCGGAAGAAGATGGATATATAAACAAGTTTTAGTGATCAGAGGCAGTAGAACAACAAGTAAGAGCAGTAGACAGGAAGGAGTCTGAACAAAAGGAAACACAACCCAAATCCCAAAACAACAATGACAAGTACACAACAAGTCTTTCCCAAAATGCACTTGGAGCTTTTCTCCACCTTTTGAGTCCATTAAACTCAGTCCAGATTTAGAGAACTGCACAAGAACCCAGTGTCTCTCTCTCTCTCACACACACACACACACACACACACACACACACACACACACACACACACACACACACACACACACACACACACAAACACACATTCAGGGTTGATAAGTGCCTCCATCGAAGATCACAATAAACAGTAGAGTCACACTCTGCCAAAAAACAACACACACACACACACACACTGAAAGAACTTGAAAAAGAACAACTTTTGTCAGTGCCTGATGTTACCATGGTTACAGGGTCGAGTCCCCCAAAATTTCAGGGCAACATGGGGAGGTTCTTCAACGGTCACCAGCAGGAAACACACACAAACAAACATACATACATACCTACACACATGTATACTCTCTCACACACACACACACACACACACTCACTCACACAGACAGACATACCTACACACACGTATACTCTCTCTCACACACAAACACACTCACACACTCACACATACCTACACACACACACACAAACACATACCTACACTCATGTATACTCACACACACACAGACCCACACACATGTACACACGCATACACACACACAAACACAGACACACACGCACAGACATACTTACACACACGTATACTGACACACACACACACACACGTGTACTGACACACACAGACATACATACCTACACACATTCACACACACACACACACTCACTCACACAGACATACATACCTACACACACGTATACTCTCCCTCACACACACACACAGACACACATACCTACACACACACACACACACACACACACACATACACCCTAACACATACCTACACTCATGTATACTCACACACTCACACACACAGACACACATACCTACACCAATGTACACAGGCATACACACACTCACACACACACGCACAGACATACCTACACACACGTATACTGACACACACACACACATTCATACAAACACACACGTGTACTGACACACAGACATACATACCTACACACATTCACGCACCCTCACACACACACACACAAACAAACACACACACTCACTCACACAGACATACATACCTACACACACGTATACTCTCTCACACACAAACACACACACACACACACACACACACCTACACACTCTCACACACACACAAACACATACCTACACTCATGTATACTCACACACTCACATACACACACTCACAAACACACACACACGCACAGACATACCTACACACGCGTATACTGACACACACACACATTCATACCGACACACACGTGTACTGACACACTCAAACAGACAGACACACACGCGCACACACACGCACATTCACACCCACACACATGTACACGCAAACACACACACACACGTATACACACCCGCACACACACAAACACATGCACACACACAGACATACATACCTACACACACACACACGTACAGACATACACACTCACACACACACACGCGTATACACACCCGCACACACACAAACACAGACATACATACCAACACACACACACCCTCACAAGTACGTACAGACATACACACACTCACACACACGTGTATGCACACACGTATACACACACACATACAAACACACACACATACAAACACACACATACAGAGAAAGGTAAACAATGCACAGGTGTAAAGGTGTGTCCCCTCGGAAGAGGTGGCACCGAAGGAAGGGAAGAAGTGAGACATTTTGAACGGTCACACTGCGCGGAGAGAGAAGTTGTGCAGCGCGAGACAGCGACCTTGACATCAATATTTCAGCAGGCCGGTTGACACGCCAGAAAAGGAGAAGAAGAAGAATGGCCGCTCATGTAAAATGCATCTCATGAATATTCATATGCAGATGAATATTAGAGCGGGAGAAATTAGCTTCATCCCCACACCTATCAATCATTCTCGGCCATCAATCACGTGTGGGTCGGCCCAGTGCACTCGGGCACAGTGTGCACTCGCCCAAGTGCGGGTGTGAAGGTCCCTCCCCCCCCCTACCTTGAAGAGGCGCTCCCTCTGCTCCTCTGACATCATCAGCTGCTGACTGTCCGTCACCATGGCGACCATGTCCATCAGCCACTCCCACAGCTCCTGGAACTCCGCCTCCAAGTCCTGTGCGCTGAAGAGCCGAGAAAAGACCGGTTGGCATTTTTGTGTCGGAATTCATTTCGGGTCCCCTTACTGGAACCCGGTACCCCCAACCCCCCCCCACCCCCATCACTTGACACATCCCATCAAATATGGATGCTTCTGGAACATCGGCCCATTGCTCAAACACACACATTACTGTCGGCCGCTTTGTTAAGTGTGTGTGTGTGTGTGTGTGTGTGTGTGTGTGTGTGTGTGTATTATTTATACATTCACTGGTCTTCCAGGTCTCAGCGGGGCTCTCCCGCATCTTTCTCGGCATTAGCAACCAAATTGTTTGGAATTCTCCCATTGCCGTCGCCGACAGTTTGACAGCTCAGTCGGGCCCTCTGTGACACGCAAACACACACACTCTCACACACACACACACAGGCAGGCGCACACACCCGCTCCGAGGGCATCAAAGTGCAAAATCAACTATGAATGCAATGACAAAAACAAGCGAGGTACAAAGAAAATAAAAGTGTTGACACAAACGGGTTGACACCACTCTGTTGAGACCGAGGCATCAACACACACACACACACACACACACACACACACACACACACGCAAGTTGTCACTTGCAGGAAGAGTGGTCGCACCCGAACCTCGTTCTTCGGACCGGTGGGACACTAAAAGATCCGGGGTCGCTTCCCCTTCAAGGACCCTCGGAGTATGTGGAAAGGCATCAAGCGCATCAGTGACTACAACGGTTGGGGTGCACAATAACCCAAAGACCCCGTCCCTGCCAGGTGCCCCTGACCGGTTCTACTCACGCTTTGGTGATCCCCTAGCGACGACAACCCTTGACGCCTTCAAGGCAGCTCCAACATATGCGAAGAAGACCCTGCAAAGGATCGACCTGAAAGACGCAGGAACTGTGTCCACCAACTGACTGAGGTTTTTAAATATCATGGGAGCACGGTGGTACAGGGGTTAGTGCATGTGCCTCACAATACAAATGTCCTGAGTAGTCCGGGGTTCAATCCCGGGCTCCGGATCTCTCTGTGTAGAGTTTGCATGTTCCCCCTGTGACTGCGTGGGTTCCCTGCGGGTACTCCGGCTTCCTCCCACCTCCAAAGACATGCTCCTGGGGATAGGCCCCTCCCACCTCCAAAGAGATGCCCCTGGGGATAGGCCCCTCCCACCTCCAAAGACATGCTCCTGGGGATAGGCCCCTCCCACCTCCAAAGACATGCCCCTGGGGGAAGGCCCCTCCCACCTCCAAAGACATGCACCTGGGGATAGGCCCCTCCCACCTCCAAAGACATGGACCTGGGGATAGGCCCCTCCCACCTCGAAAGACATGCACCTGGGGATTGGCCCCTCCCACCTCCAAAGACATGCACCTGGGGATAGGCCCCTCCCACCTCCAAAGACATGCACCTGGGGATAGGCCCCTCCCACCTCCAAAGACATGCACCTGGGGATAGGCCCCTCCCACCTCCAAAGACATGCACCTGGGGATAGGCCCCTCCCACCTCCAAAGACATGCTCCTGGGGATAGGCCCCTCCCACCTCCAAAGACATGCCCCTGGGGATAGGCCCCTCCCACCTTGAAAGACATGCTCCTGGGGATAGGCCCCTCCCACCTCCAAAGACATGCACCTGGGGATAGGCCCCTCCCACCTCCAAAGACATGGACCTGGGGATAGGCCCCTCCCACCTCCAAAGACATGCTCCTGGGGATAGGCCCCTCCCACCTCCAAAGACATGCACCTGGGGATAGGCCCCTCCCACCTCCAAAGACATGCTCCTGGGGATAGGCCCCTCCCACCTCCAAAGACATGCACCTGGGGATAGGCCCCTCCCACCTCCAAAGAGATCCACCCGGGGATAGGCCCCTCCCACCTCCAAAGACATGCACCTGGGGATAGGTTGATTGGCAACAATAAATGGTCCCGAGTGTGTGAATGTTGTCTCTCCATCTGTGTTGGCCCTGTGATTAGGTGGCGACTTGTCCAGGGTGCAACCCGCCTACCGCCCGAATGCAACTGAGATAGGCTCCTGCACCCCCCGCGACCCCAAAAGGGACAAGCGGTAGCAAATGGATGGATGGGTTCCAACCTACTTGAAGACAGCGTCCATCATTGCTGTCCCAAAGAGATCCAAAGAAACAGGTCTAATTGACTGTGGTCATGAAGTGCTTGAATAAGCCGGTCATGGGCCTGATTAAAACCTCTGTTGATGTCACTGTGGACCTTGGTCAGTACACCTATAGGAAGAACCGGTCCATCAATGACGCTCTCTCATCGGTGGTCCAGACAGCCCTCATTGAACCTGGAGAGCAGGAACTCCTAAGTCCACCTGCTCTTGCTGGGATTCACTTCGGTCTTCAACACCATCGTCCCACAGACCCTGGTGAGGAAGCTGAGTCCCTCACTTGCGATCTGGGTCCTGGACTGCCTGACTAACAAACCACAGACTGTCAGGATCCACGACACCGGCTCCCCCCAGGGATGTGTTCTGAGCCCCCTTCTCTTCACACTACTGACCTATGACTGCAAGGCTAAACACCCTAGTTGTTGTACTGTGAAATTTTAGAGGAGTAGTCGAACATCTGAGTACAGAATGGAGGTAAAACGTCTGGTGGATTGGTGCCAAAGCAACAACCTTTGCATCAATGTAAACAAATAAAAGTGGATGATGGCATAGGCGCCGATCTCGTGGGTGCTTTGGGGCCCGAGCACCCACAGACAATACCGAGCACCCACGGGGGATTAATGGCAAATTCTTTCTCACCACCGAGCACCCACTGGCAGAAATGTAAATCAACGACTATGGATAATGTTGGACTTCGTTGCACACCGGAACAGCAAATGTGGAAGTGGTCTCAAGCTTCAGGTAGACACAGCACTTCCTGCCTGGTCAAGAAGGTACACCAGCATCTCCCCAAGAAGGTCTGGAGAGCCAGACGAGGGGGCTCCATCCTCGGGAGCTTCGACAGATGAGTGGTGGAGACTTCCTTAGCACCAGCGTAAGGGTGTGGCACCGCAGATGCACAGATGAAGGAAGGAAGGCACTGCAGGGGCTGGTGAAAGCTGCCCGAAGATGGTAGGGAGCAGCAGCCTTCCCACCGACACAGATATCTTCATCAGCAGATGCATCACCAAAGATCCCTCCCACCCTACACACCCGGTCTTTGACCCCGTCTCCCTCAGGCAGGAGGCTGCAGAGCATCTGGAGGACTGAGGATCAGCTTCTTTTTGGAAGCTGTAAGACCGCTGAACTCCGAAGGCCCTCTGTAGCCCATGCATCCATTTTCTACCGCTTATTCCCTTTGGAGCCGCGGGGGGGGCTGGTGCCTATCTCAGTTACAATCGGGCGGGAGGCGGGGTACACTCTGGACAAGTCGCCCCCTCATCGCAGGGCCAATACAGATAGACAGACAACATTCACACACTAGGGCCAATTTAGTGTTGCCAATCAACCTATCCCCAGGTGCATGTCTTTGGAAGTGGGAGGGGCCTATCCCTAGGTGCATGTCTTTGGAGGTGGGAGGGGCCTATCCCCAGGTGCATGTCTTTGGAGGTGGGAGGGGCCTATCCCCAGGTGCATGTCTTTGGAGGTGGGAGGGGCCTATACCCAGGTGCATGTCTTTGGAGGTGGGAGGGGCCTATCCCCAGGTGCATGTCTTTGGAGGTGGGAGGGGGCCTATCCCCAGGTGCATGTCTTTGGAGGTGGGAGGGGCCTATCCCCAGGTGCATGTCTTTGGAGGTGAAAGGAAGCCGGAGTACCCGGAGGGAACCCACGCAGTCACGGAGAGGACGAGCAAACTCCACAGAAAGATCCCGAGCCTGGGATTGAACCTAGGACTACTCAAGACCTTCGTATTGTGAGGCAGACGCACTAACCCCTCTTCCACCGTGCTGCCCGCCCTCTGTAGCAATGGTTACTAACCACATCGAATCACCTCAGGTTAAATGTTCTCCTCGGGAACACTGGTATCCCATATCAATATCCGATCGAGACCTCCTTTGCGATACTTTATACATCTTCGAGACCAAAAAAGTCAGCATTGGCTT
>NC_084634.1:1536117-1611117 GCF_033978795.1 Nerophis ophidion | reverse complement strand
AATGAATAATAACACTCCTCTTGTTAACATGATCACTCCTTTAATGAACATGATCACTCCTCTTGTTAACATGATCACTCCTCTAATGAACATGATCACTCCTCTAATTAATGTGATCACTCCTCTAATGAACATGATCACTCCTCTAATTAATGTGATCACTCTAATGAACATGATCACTCCTCTAATTAATGTGATCACTCTAATGAACATGATCACTACTCTAATGAATGTGATCACTCTAATGAACATGATCACTACTCTAATGAATAATAACACTCCTCTTGTTAACATGATCCCTCCTCTAATGAACATGATCACTCCTCTTGTTAAGATAATCACTCCTCTTGTTAACATGATCACTCCTCTTATCAACATGATCACTCTTCTAATGAACATGATCACTCCTCTTATCAACATGATCACTCTTCTAATGAACATGATCACTCCTCTTGTTAACATGATCACTCCTCTAATGAACATGATCACTCCTCTAATTAATGTGATCACTCCTCTAATGAACATGATCACTCCTCTAATTAATGTGATCACTCTAATGAACATGATCACTACTCTAATGAATAATAACACTCCTCTTGTTAACATGATCCCTCCTCTAATGAACATGATCACTCCTCTTGTTAAGATAATCACTCCTCTTGTTAACATGATCACTCCTCTTATCAACATGATCACTCTTCTAATGAACATGATCACTCCTCTTATCAACATGATCACTCTTCTAATGAACATGATCACTCCTCTTATCAACATGATCACTCTTCTAATGAACATGATCACTCCTCTTATCAACATGATCACTCTTCTAATGAACATGATCACTCCTCTTATCAACATGATCACTCTTCTAATGAACATGATCACTCCTCTTATCAACATGATCACTCCTCTAATGAACATGATCACTCCTCTAGTGAAATTGATCACTCCAATGAACATGATCCCTCCTCTAATGAACATGATCATTCCTCTAATTAATGTGATCACTCCTCTAATTAATGTCATCACTCCTCTAATTAATGTGATCACTCCTCTAATTAACATGCAAACTAACGAGCATTTCTTTTGTCCTCACTTCTTTGTCATTTTGTCTGATTTCGCTCTATTTTGTCATTATTTATTTGTCACTTTTCTTCATTTTCCCTCATTTACCGCTGCAAGAAGAAAAAGAAGGATGGAGGCTCCTCTGCTGTGGGATCGTTCTGTGCCGGTCCGAGCGGGGCCATAAAGAGCCCCCCCCACTTTCAATGTCCCCTGGCGGGAAGCGTAAGTGTGGGGGTTCGCCATGTGTGGCAGATGCCGACGCTCGTAAAAACATTTTCGCTGTCAGAAAAAAAAAGACAAAGCGTCTTTTTGTTTTCCACATCGGAACCAGCAGCACATCACTCTGGAACTTTCTGGAAGCTGACATGTCATCCTGGGCAACACAAACATTGGCTGCAAAGTTCATTCGGGACTTTCGGAAAACTTAAACATTTCAGGACACATTCTTGGGTCACGTTGAAGGAAAATTGTGCTGAAATTTTACCAGGATTTATCCACTTCTAAGACAAAAATGTTTGTTTTTTTATGGTTAAAAAATAATATTGCCATTTTTTCATCCACTTGTATGGGAAAACTACTAAAATATGGTTCAAAAAATAAAAATAGCAAATACCAAAAATAAAATCCACAAGCCTTGAGGAAAAAAGTGGAACAAAGGTGTAAAAAAATAAAAATAAAATAAAAAGTTATAATTATATGACAAAAGTTTGGAATTTGACAAGAATAAAATGTAATTATTTAATTATGATTGAAAAAAAATGTCCTATGTAGTTATGATGAAAAAACATCCATCCATTTACTACCGCTTGTCCCAATCTTATGTAATTATGATTTTAAAAAATGGTATAAAATCATGCTAAAAAACAATCTTATGTAATGATGCTAAAAGTTCCCAAACTCCGGCCTGACAGTCTCAAGTAAAAAAAAATATTTCTTCTTGTTTTTCATTCTTCTGCAGATTTGTTTTTAGTTTAAAAAAAAATTATTTTCTTTTTTCTTTTTCTCCAACACATTTTTTTCGTAATTTTTCATGTTTTTTTACTTGTCTGTTTTTTCTTCTTTTTGCACCGTTTTTCTTCTTTTCTGCTTCATCATCATCATTAAACTTTGAATTTTTCTTCCTCATTTTTCATGTTTTTTTTTCTTGTCTGTTCTTCTTTTATCCATTTCTCTATCTTTAATTTTCTTTTTGCACCATTTTTCTTCTTTTCTGCATCATCATCATCATCATTAAACTCAGAAATCTTCTTCCTCATTTTTCACTTTTTTTCCTTTTCTGTTTTTCTCCTTTTTCTCTATTTTTCTTTTTGCACATTTTTCTTCTTTTCTGCATCATCATCAACATCATCATTAAACACTGAAATTTTCTTCCTGATTTTTCATGTTTTTTTTCATGTCAGTTTTTTCTTCTTTTTCCCCTCTCTCTCTCTCTCTCTCTCTCTCTCTCTCTATTTATTTTTCTTTTTGCACATTTTTTCTTCTTTTCCACATCATCATCATCATGAAACTCTGAATTTTTCTTCCTCAATTTTTATGCTTTTTTTCTTGTCTGTTTTTTTCTTCTGTGTTTCTTTTCTCTCTCTTTATTTTCCTTTATGCGCCATTTTTCTTCTTTTCTGCATCATCATCATCATACTCTGAAATGTTCTTCCTCATTTTTCTTTTTTTTCTCCTTTTACTCTCTCTATTTCTTTTTGTACCTTTTTTTTCTTTTTTTCTGCATCATCATAGAACTTTGATTTTTCTTCCTCATTTTTCATGTTTTTGTTTTGTCTGTTTTTTTTTCTTTTTCCCCCTTTCTCTCTCTCAATTTGTTTTGTCATTTTGCACCTTTTTTCACTTTTCCGCATCATCATCATGAAACTGAAATTTTCTTCCTCATTTTTCATGTTTTTTTTTCTTGTCTGTTTTTTTCTTCTTAGTTTCTTTTTCGCTCTGTTTTTTTTTTGCACCATTTTTCTTCTTTTTTGCATCATCATTAAACCCTAAATTTTCACCTTTACATCCTTTTCTGTTTTTTCTCCTTTTTCTCTCTATTTCTTTGTGTACCTTTTTTCTTCTACTTTTGTGCATCATCATTGAACTTTGATCTTTTTTCCTAATTTTTCTTCCTCGTTTTTCATGTTTTTTTTCTTGTCTGTTTTTTCTTTTTCCTTTTTCTCTTCCTCTATTTGTTTTTCTTTTTGCACCTTTTTTCCATCTTTTCTGCATCATCATCATCATTAAACTCTGAATTTTCCTTCCTCATTTTTGATGTTTTTTTTCTTTTCTCTGTTTTCTTCTTTTTTTCCTCTTTATTTATTTTTCTTTTTGCACATTTCTTCTTTTTTCTTCTTTGTCGTCATCATCATTGAACTTTGAATTTGTTTCCTAATTTTTCTTCCTCATTGATCATGTTTTATTTTGTCTGTTTTTATTATTTTTCCTTTTTCTCTCCCTCAATTTTTTATTTTTGCACCTTTTTTCTGTTGTTTTCTGCATCATCATCCTCAGTAAACTTTGAATTTTTCTTCCTAAATTAAAAAAAAAAATTCTAGTCCGTTTTTTCTTCCTTTTCCCTTTTAGCACCTTTTTCTTTTCTTTTCTGCATCATCATCATCATCATCATGAAACTCCTTTCAATGCGCAATCATTGTCAATGAATACTTAACAAGGTTTCAGATGGAGGGTGGACACACACACACACACACACACACACACACACACACACAAGCGTGGTCAGCGGTGCGTTGCGCTGCCAGTGAGGCGGCGAGGTCGTGGGGGGGGTGATGAAGTGCGGGAGAAAAAGTAAACAAACATTCAGAGTGTAATCACGCCACACGCCGGCGGACATTTTCTCCTCCGAGGTTGTGACCTTGAAGTCCGTCAGAGAGGTCACGTGATCAGACAAGGATAGAGAGAAGAAAAAAAAGAGGAAGTAACCTGGGAGAGGTCTAATTACTTGCTGCACACCTTTTACCTTAAAGCCTTATTGCCAAGTCAAATCCATGTTTTTTTCCCCCTCAAAATTCTACACACAATACCCCACAACGACAAAGTGAAACTCTTTTTTCCAGGCGTTGAAGAGAGAAGCAGTCGGCAGGGAGAAGACGGACATTTAACGCCGCAAAAAGTCATAAACGCCTTTCTTTCTCCAATTAGTCGCGCTCATTTGCATTTCCTCGCCTCCGCGCGTCAAATAACGAGGATGAAAGGCCGATACGGAAACACGGGCGACAACACGCGCACTTCCTGCTCCCGTGCGGCGGGGAACCATCACTTTGATAAAGAAGGTGAGAAACAGTAGTGAATAACAAGCCTTTACAGCTCGTCTGCTTGTCATCAGCAGCTCTCGCCGCCAATCTGCCGCCCGTAAAAATGTCTGCCGCCGGATGACGGACGACCTCGTGCGGCCGTGATTTAGTGCGCCTCTCAGCTGGAGACAACACACCTTTTTATCACCTTTTTACGGCCCTTTTCGGCACAATAATCAGACCACTAGGCTGCTGTGAAACATGCATCATGCACTTTTGGGACAAACAATTGCACCCTTTTTCTTTTATACTGGGAGGGGGGAAAAGGACGTTTTTATTTACGGAATTACCGCAATTTTAACTCAAATTGCAAAACTTTGTGAAAAATGTACAGTTTGATGACAAAATATGAGGAAAAAAGTGTTTTAATGAAAAAAATACTGCATTTTTAACTTAAAGGGTTACTTTGTGAAAAATGTAGTTTAGTGACAAAATATGAGGAAAAAATTATTCAACTTTAACTTTAAAAAAGTATTAATTTGTGATAAATATATTTTTGTGACAAAGGAAAAAATTGATTTTTTAATGAAAAAAGCACCACAAATGTAACCTTAAAATTGCATTAGTTTGTGAAAAAAAAATTATTTTTGTGAAAAAAAATGAGGAAAAAAGTGCGTTTTTTTTTCAAATGAAAAAAATACTGCAATTTGAACTGAAGAAAAAAATTAAAATTTATGATTTTTATGACAATGTAATGAAAAAAGTGATGTTTCTCATGAAAATAATAAATGTATATTTTGATAAGAAAATATCAGTTAAAAAACTAAATTCTTATGGAAAAAAATACCAGAATTCTAACTTTAAAAAAACATTACTTTGTGAAAAATGTTTAGTTTTTTTTTTTTTTACAAAATGAGTAGAAAAACTACATTTTTATGGAAAAAAAAATACCACAATTTTAACTTTAAAAAGGCATTATTTTGTGAAACATATATTTCTGTGACAAAATTAGGAAAAAAGGGATTTTTTAAAAAAAAATGCAATTTTAACTGAAAAAGCATTACTTTGTGAAAAATGTACAGTTTGATGACAAAATATGAGGAAAAAAGTGTTTTAATGAAAAAAATACTGCATTTTTAACTTAAAGGGTTACTTTGTGAAAAATGTAGTTTAGTGACAAAATATGAGGAAAAAAATATTCAACTTTAAAAAAGTATTAATTTGTGATAAATAGATTTTTGTGACATAAGGAAAAAAATGATTTTTTTCATGAAAAAAGCACCACAAGTTTAACTTTAAAATTGCATTAGTTTGTGAAAAAAAAATTATTTTTGTGAAAAAAAATGAGGAAAAAAGTGTTTTTTTTTTCAAATGAAAAAAATACTGCAATTTGAACTGAAGAAAAAAATTAAAATGTATGATTTTTATGACAATATAATGAAAAAAGTGATGTTTCTCATGAAAATAATAAATGTATATTTTGATAAGAAAATATCAGTTAAAAAACAAAATTCTTATGGAAAAAAATACCAGAATTCTAACTTTAAAAAAACATTACTTTGTGAAAAATGTTTAGTCTTTTTTTTTTTTTTACAAAATGAGTAGAAAAACTACATTTTTATGGGAAAAAAATACCACAATTTTAACTTTAAAAAGGCATTATTCTGTGAAACATATATATTTCTGTGACAAAATTAGGAAAAAAGGGATTTAAAAAAAAATAATGCAATTTTAACTGAAAAAGCATTACTTTGTGAAAAATGTACAGTTTGATGACAAAATATGAGGAAAAAAGTGTTTTAATGAAAAAAATACTGCATTTTTAACTTAAAGGGTTACTTTGTGAAAAATGTAGTTTAGTGACAAAATATGAGGAAAAAATTATTCAACTTTAACTTTAAAAAAGTATTAATTTGTGATAAATATATTTTTGTGACATAAGGGAAAAAATGATTTTTTTCATGAAAAAAGCACCACAAGTTTAACTTTAAAATTGCATTAGTTTTTGAAAAAATTATATTTTTGTGAAAAGAAATATGAGGAAAAAAGTGATTTTTTTTTTCAAATGAAAAAAATACTGCAATTTGAACTGAAGAAAAAAATTTAAATGTATGATTTTTATGACAATGTAATGAAAAAAGTGATGTTTCTCATGAAAATAATAAATGTATATTTTGATAAGAAAATATCAGTTAAAAAACAAAATTCTTATGGAAAAAAATACCAGAATTCTAACTTTAAAAAAACATTACTTTGTGAAAAATGTTTAGTTTTTTTTTTTTACAAAATGAGTAGAAAAACTACATTTTTATGTAAAAAAAATACCACAATTTTAACTTTAAAAAGGCATTATTTTGTGAAACATATATTTCTGTGACAAAATTAGGAAAAAAGGTATTTAAAAAAAAAAAATGCAATTTTAACTGAAAAAGCATTACTTTGTGAGAAATGTATAGTTTTATGACAAAATATGAGGGAACCATTTTTTTATGGAAAAAGAGACCACATTTTTTACTTTAAAAAAGCATTACTTTCTGAAAAATATTTTTTTGTGACAAAATGAGGAAAATAGGGGGAAAAAATCATCAATAAATACCACAATTTTTAAACTTTTAAATTGTAATATTTTGTGAAAAATTTATGTTTTTGTGACAAGATATGAGGAAAAAAATTATTCAACTTTAACTTTAAAAAAGTATTAATTTGTGAAAAATATATTTTTGTGACATAAGGAAAAAATAGATTTTGTTAATGAAAAAAGCACCACAAATGTAACCTTAAAATTGCATTAGTTTGTGAAAAAATTCTATTTTTGTGAAAAAAAATATGAGGAAAAAAGTGTTTTTTTTTTTCAAATGAAAAAAATACCGCATTTTGAACTGAAGAAAAAAAATAAAATGTATGATCTTTATGACAATATAATGAAAAAAGTGATGTTTCTAATGAAAAAAATATAGCAATTTTAACTGAAAAAGCATTACTTCGTGTAAAATGTATATTTTGATAAAAAAATATCAGTTAAAAAAAACCAAATTTTTATGGAAAAAAATACCACAATTTTAACTTTAAAAAAACATAACTTTGTGAAAAATGTTTAGGTTTTTGGGGTTTTTTTTGACAAAATTTGAGTAAAAAAAAACTACATTTTTATGGGGGGGGGGGGAATACCACCATTTTAACTTTAAAAAGGCATTATTTTGTGAAACATATATATTTCTGTGATAAAATTAGGAAAAAAGGGATTTAAAAAAAAAAAATGCAATTTTAACTGAAAAAGCATTACTTTGTGAGAAATGTATAGTTTTATGACAAAATATGAGGAAACAATTGTTTTTATGGAAAAAGAGAACACATTTTTTACTTTAAAAAAGCATTACTTTCTGAAAAATATTTTTTGTCACAAAATGAGGAAAATAGGGGGGAAAAAATCATGAATAAATACCACAATTTTTTAACTTTCAAATTGCAATATTTTGTGAAAAATTTATGTTTTTGTGACAAGATATGAGGAAAAAAGTGTTTTGTTTTTTTTAAATGGAAAAAACAAAAACTTCTGGAATTTTAACTGAAAGACAATAACTTTGTGAAAAATTTATATTTTTATGACAAAATATGAGGAAAGAACATTTTTATGGAAAGAAAATCACAATTTTAACTTTAAAAAAGCATTATTTTTTTGAAAAATGTATATTTGTGTGACGAAATGAGGGAAAAAAGGGGAATTTTTCATGAAAGAAAAATCACAATTTTAACTTTAATATTGCAATATTTTATGAAAAATGTTTGTTTTTGTGACAAAATGAGGAAAAAAGTGATATTTTTTTTTTAAATGGGGAAAAAGAACTTCTGCAATTTTAACTGAAAAAGTGTTACTTTGTGAAAAATTTATATTTTTATGACAAAATATGAGGAAAGAAGAACATTTTTATGGAAAGAAATCACCATTTTTACTTTAAAAAGCATTATTTTGTGGACAAATGTATATTTGTGTAAGAAAATGAGGAAAAAAGAAATTTTTCATGAAAAAAAGATCACAATTTTAACTTTAAAATTGCAATATTTTAAAATAATGGAAAAAGATACTACAATTTTAACCTTAAAAAAACAATTTGTGAAAAATATGTATTTTTGTGACAAAATGAGGAAAAAAGGTTTTTTTCATGAGAAAAATACCACACTTACTTTAAAATTGCATTACTTTGTGAAAAATGTATATTTTCGTGAAAAAATATCAGGAAAAAAGAGACGTATTTTTTTTTAATTCAAAAAAATTATGCAATTTTACCTTTAACAAAGCATTACTTTTTGAAAAATGTAGATTTATGACAAAATTTGGAAAAAAATAATTTTTTATGGAAAAAAATACCACAATTTTAACTTTAAAAAAGCATTACTTTGTGAAAAATACATATTTGTGTGACAAAATGATGAAAAAAGTGTTTTGTTTTTTTTCATGAAAAAATAATGCAATTTTAACTGAAAAAGCATTACTTTCTGAAAAACTTATATTTTTGTGAGGAAATTAGGGAAGAAAATATTTTTTTAAAACGAAAAAAATACTGACATTTTTACTGAAAAAGCATTACTTTGTGAAAAACTTATATTTTTGTGGAAAAATGAGGAAAGAAAATATTTTTTAAAAATGAAAAAATACTGAAATTTTAACTGAAAAAGCATACCTTTGTGAAAAATGTTTATTTTTGTGACAAACTAGGGAAAAATTAAATTTTTATTTTAGAAAATACTGCAATTTTAGCTATTAAAAAACTCTTGTGCTTTACATTGAAGGCGTTGGAATGTGTATTGGGAGTATGATGTACTCCCTTTTTACTGTATTACAACAATGAGGCTGTATTCCTTTCTGGGCGGGGTGGGGGCTGCTTTCCTACTAAATAAGCCGTCTATTTCCGTTTGATTATCAGACGTCTTCTAGATGCTGCTATCCACGCACTGTCAGACTGGTCTCCTCAAGCTTTAGTAAAACTTCATAAAATTCCCATTCTATCTTGATGGTCCTTCTTACTTAATTGTAAACTGTTGTCGTCGTCATTAAGTGGCGACTCCATGACAACAACAGCTTGACAATTACACTTCCTGACTAATAACCACTTACGATATACAAAAAAAAAAATCAGTCTGTTAGTGATCACTACAGTTGGCTACTTAGTGTCCATGGGGGGGCGGGGGGGGTACGCTGTACAAACAGCAAGTGGTAACTCGCTTGATTAAAAAGTTTCAATTAAAATCAAGAATATGCAAACTTTCATCACGCCGTCACGCGCCGACTCCGTGAACTCAGCAACGGCTTTCATCAAACTGTCGCCGTGTTTAACGGGGAAACTCTTTTCCCGTTTACCTAATTAAAACTTGGGGAAATATCGGCGTTGTTAGCTCTGGGAGCGCATTAAAGGTGTCACGCCGCCGCCAGCAAACGCGCACAAAGAGCGCCCTCTTTCTCCGAATCTCAATTTTTATAATTCACTCGGTAAATGACATTCTGGGGAGCTTTGGCGTGTTAATACCTGCCACCAGCCACGGGACACAGCCTTAATTATTTCTCACGCTATTTGCATATTTCATCTGACGGAGGGGGCGGGGGGGGCACCGTGCGGGACGCTCGCTACACAAATATTTCTGAAGAATTGACCGTCAGACAAGACGGCCATGTTTCTCTCATTTGACACCCGTGTTGTGAAAATGCACAAAGCTCCGCCCCCTTTGTGTGGATGACATGGCTCTAGGGCGCCCCCCGGTGAAGGCCCCTGTTGCATCATGGGAAGTGTAGTAGTTGTGCAACTCGTTGGAATCAACATTACAAGTTATGAACTTTTGTGTGTTGTTTGCGCAAACTGTTTGTTTACGTTCAAAGGACTGTGTTTGTTTACGTTCAAAATACTGTGTGTTAACTTTCAAAGGACTGTGTTTTTTACGTTCAAAGGACTGTTTGTTTACTTTCCAAAGGACTGTGTTTGTTTACGTTCAAAGGACTGTGTTTGTATACGTTCAAAGGACTGTGTTTGTATACGTTCAAAGGACTGTGTTTGTTTACTTTCAAAGGACTTCGTATGTTTACGTTCAAAGGACCGTGTTTGTTTACGTTCAAAGGACCGTGTTTGTTTACGTTCAAAGGACCGTGTTTGTTTACACTCAAAGGACTGCGTTTGTTTACATTCAAAGGACTGTGTTGGTTTACGTTCTTACAGACTCTGTTTACATTCTAACGGACTGTGTTTGTTTACTTTCCAAAGGACTGTGTTTGTTTACATTCAAAGGACTGTTTGTTAACGTTCAAACGACTGTGTTTGTTTACGTTCAAAGGACTGGTTTATTTTTCGTTCAAAGGACTGTGTTTGAAAACTTTCCAAAGGACTGTGTTTGTTTACGTTCAAAGGACTGTGTTCGTTTACGTTCAAAGAACTGTGTTTATTCACGTTCAAAGGACTGTGTTTGTTTACGTTCAAAGGACTGTGTTTGTTTACGTTCCAAAGGACTGAGTTTGTTTACGTTCGAAAGACTGGAGTTTGTTTACTTTCAAAGGACTGTGTTTTTTACGTTCAAAAAACTGTTTGTTTACATTCAAAGGACTGTGTATGTTTAAGTTCAAAGGACTGTGTATGTTTACGTTCAAAAGACTATTTGCTTACTTTCCAAAGGACTGTGTTTGTTTACATTCAAAAGACTGTTTGTTTACTTTCCAAAGGACTGTGTTTATTTACATTCAAAGGACTGTTTGTTTATGTTCAAAGGACTGTGTTTGTTTACTTTCCAAAGGACTGTGTTTGTTTACTTTCCAAAGGACTGTTTGTTTATGTTCAAAGGACCGTGTTTGTTTACGTTCAAAGGACTGTGTTTGTTTACTTTCAAAGGACTGTGTATGTTTAAGTTCAAAGGACTGTGTGTTTACGTTCAAAGGACTGTGTTTGTTTACGTTCAAAGGACTGTGTTTGTTTACGTTCAAAGGACCGTGTTTGTTTACTTTCCAAAGGACTGTTTGTTTATGTTCTAAGGACCGTGTTTGTTTACGTTCAAAGGATTGTATTTGTTTACGTTCAAAGGAATGTTTGTTTACGTTCAAAGGACTGTGTTTGTTTACTTTCCAAAGGACTGTGTTTGTTTACGTTCAAAGGACTGTGTTTGTTTACTTTCCAAAGGACTGTTTGTTTATGTTCAAAGGACCGTGTCTTTTTATGTTCAAAGGACCGTGTTTGTTTACGTTCAAAGGACTGTGTTTGCTTACGTTCAAAGGACTGTGTTTGTTTACGTTCAAACGGACTGTGTTTGTTTACGTTCAAAAGACTGTTTGTTTACATTCAAAGGACACTGTTTGACTCTGCACGCGCAAAGTCTGTTTGTTTACCTTCGTACGGACTCTGTTTACGTTTGTACAGACTCTGTCTCCGCACGCACAGACTCTGTTTGCATTCGTACGTACTCTGTTTATGTTCGTACGGACTCTGGTAACATTCAAACCGACTTTACGTTCGTACGGACTCTGTTTACGTTTGTACGGACTGTTTATGCTTGTACGGGGTCTGTTTACGCTTGTACGGACTCTGTTTACGCTTGTACGGACTGTTTGTTTACGTTCGTACGGACTGTTTGTTTACAATGGTACAGACTGTTTACATTTGTCCGGACTCTATTTGTTTACGTTTGTACAGAATCTGTTTGTATACATTCGAATGGAGTCTGTTTGTTTACTTTTGTACGGACTCTGTTTACGTTCAAAGGACCGTGTTTGTTTACGTTCAAAGGACACTGTTTGACTCTGCACGCGCAAAGTCTGTTTGTTTACCTTCGTACGGACTCTGTTTACGTTTGTACAGACTGTCTCCGCACGCACAGACCCTGTTTGCATTCGTACGTACTCTGGTAACATTCAAACTGACTTTACGTTCGTACGGACTCTGTTTACATTTTTTACGGACTCTGTTTACGTTTGTACGGACTCTGCTTACGATTGTACGGACTGTTTACGTTTGTACGGACTCTGTTTGTTTACATTTGTACGGACTCTATTTGTTTACGTTTGTACGGACTCTGTTTATATCTGTACAGACTCTTGTTTGTATACGTTTGTACAGAATCTGTTTGTATACATTCGAACGGAGTCTGTTTGTTTACGTTCGTACAGACTCTGTTTACGTTCATTGACGCACATATAAAACAAATGTTTGCCACCAAAATAGTCAAATTTTAAAAGTACAGAAGTTAGTAAACTGACTAGTTAGTCAACTTCTCCATTTGCAGGAAAATATTTCAAATATTGCTAAAACAAGGCATATTAGCACTTTTGGCATAGATGCTGGTTTCTCATGCACCGGACTCAGTCTCATCCATCAGGCTGATGATGGGAGGATGAGGGAGGATGAGGATGGCGAGGAGCTCACACATACTAAGGGTGGATGAAGAGATGAGGAAGATTCTGGGGGAGCATATGTGGACGATGGCGCTGATGAGGTGATGAGGATGAGGATGAGGACTGAGGATGGTCATGAGGAAGATCAAACTGAAGCTGAGGGTAATGATGAGGGTGGGAATGATGAAGATGATGGAATTGAGGAGGAGATGAGGAGGTTGAAAGGAAGGAGGAGAATGATGAGGATTAGTGTAATCATGAGGATACTGATGAGGAGCACTCTCATCTCCCTCTTCATTCTCCTCATCCCTCTCATCTCCCTCTTCATTCTCCTCATCCCTCTCGTCTCCCTCTTCATTCTCCTCATCCCTCTCATCTCCCTCTTCATTCTCCTCATCCCTCTCGTCTCCCTCTTCATTCTCCTCATCCCTCTCATCACCCTCTTCATTCTCCTCATCCCTCTCGTCTCCCTCTTCATTCTCCTCATCCCTCTCGTCTCCCTCTTCATTCTCCTCATCCCTCTCGTCTCCCTCTTCATTCTCCTCATCCCTCTCGTCTCCCTCTTCATTCTCCTCATCCCTCTCATCTCCCTCTTCATTCTCCTCATCCTCATCCCTCTCATCTCCCTCTTCATTCTCCTCATCCTCATCCCTCTCATCTCCATCTTCATTCTCCTCATCCTCATCCCTCTCATCTCCATCTTCATTCTCCTCATCCCTCTCATCTCCCTCTTCATTCTCATCCCTCTCATCTCCCTCTTCATTCTCCTCATTCTCATCCCTCTCATCTCCCTCTTCATTCTCCTCATCCTCATCCCTCTCATCTCCATCTTCATTCTCCTCATCCCACTCATCTCCCTCTTCATTCTCCTCATCCTCATCCCTCTCATCTCCCTCTTCATTCTCCTCATCCTCATCCCTCTCATCTCCATCTTCATTCTCCTCATCCTCATCCCTCTCATCTCCATCTTCATTCTCCTCATCCCTCTCGTCTCCCTCTTAATTCTCATCCCTCTCATCTCCCACTCATCTCCCTCTCGTCTTCCTCTCCATTTTCCTCATCCTCAGCCCTCTCATCCCCTTCATCAGTATCCTCATGGTTACACTAACCCTCATCATTATCCTCGTTCCTTTCAACCTCCTGATCTCCTCCTCATTTCCACCATCTTCGTCATGCTCACCCTCAGCTTCAACTTCATCTTCCTCATGTCCCTTGTCCTCCCCTTCCTCATGACCATCCTCATTCCTCTCCACCTCTCTACTGTGCCGGTCCTCTTCCTCCTCATCCTCCCTCATCGTCCACATATGCTCCCCCGGAATCTTCCTCATCTCTTCATCCACCCTTAGTATGCGTGAGCTCCTCGCCATCCTCATCCTCCCTCATCCTCCCATCATCAGTCTGATGGATGAGACCGAGTCCGGTTCATGAGAAATCAGCATCTATGCCAAAAGTGCTAACACGCGCTAATGCTAATATACTTTGTTTTGGCAAACACACTCTGTTTTTTTTTCTTTCCCTCTTCACCTACATCCACCCCCACTAGACAAACACACACACACACACACACACACACACACACACACAGAAAACACAGCTCTTTGTGGTCTGTGAGGTGAAATAGAAGCCTCAGGCCAACAAGCTGTCTCCACCAGCTACACTGATAAGAAACACACACACACACACACACACACACACACACACCAAAAATTTAGGTGAGCTGCAGCTATGTGAAGCACTACCTAGGGAGTCACTTATCACCTTTTACCTTAATATTTTTCCCAGTTTTTTCCTCGATAAGACCGAAAGAGAAAGTGATGATGTCGTATGCTGACAGATACTACCTGGTGCCTTTTAACGGGAGGGAAGAACCGGCAACGATTGAGTCAGGCGGGACGGGAAACTGACCGACTCGGGATCGAGTCAACGATGATACTTTCACGGGCGGGACGGTGTCACGATGCGAGTACAGAGTGTGTACTTCCCGTGTCTGCGGCGCGGAAGATCGGGAGGAGGATTATTCTCGGCGTTCTCCGTGTCAAACACGAGACGCTTTAATGACGTCTGAGTGATGAAACCGGCGAGAAAGATTCCATCTCTGCTGCAGAATACCCCGTCTATCCTCCGTCTCCGTGTGTGTGTGTGTGTGTGTGTGTGTGTGTGTGTGTGTGTGTGTAATGCGACAGACAAATCCCACTAAGCTGTTAAATATTACACTACTTTCGCACTCGTATTAAACACCTCTCTGCCTCCCCTCTCGTGTGCGCTCTTGTCACACACACACACACACACACACACACACACACACACACACACACACACACACACAGATTCTTGTATTTCCTACCTTCATGAGACCTGAGAAAAACGCCTACCTCTTTAGCAGTATATTTACCTGTTCAGTAATCTATTTCTTTATTTATATACATTTATTTATTTTATATATGTATATATTATTGATATATATTTATTTATTTATTTATTTATATATGCATTATCCTGAATGACAATAAAAAGGAAGTCTAAGTCTAAGGACCACCCTCGGTTGCGTTTGTTAGTGTTTTCCCCCGTGTTTAGTGCTTTTTCCTGTCCCACGCTCTTATTTTGGTGGCACTTCCTGTTGGGTCTGTTATTTTTCCTGACTGCTTTACGCCTGCCTTAGAGCACTTTTCCTGTCACCTGTTTTGTAGTTTGTGACGAGCACTATTTAAGTTAAGCTTGTGACACTAAGAGTTCATCGGGACATTATTCCCTGTGTAGAGAGAGCACAGGTGTAAAACTGAAGGCCCCCGGGGGGCAAATTTGGCCATCACGTCATTTAACACAACCCTGAAATTGTCAGGACGTGGACTATGGGACTATTTTTCCTTGAAAATCTTTTTTTTTTCTTGAAAATCAACTTTTACATTGAAAATCATTTTCCTTGAAAATCAACTTTTACCTTGAAAATTATTTTTTCCTTGAAAATCAACTTTTGCCTTGAAAATCATTTTTTTCCTTGAAAATCAACTTTTGCCTTGAAAATCATTTTTTTCCTTGAAAATAATTGTTTTTGGGAAAATCAACTTCTACCTTGAAAATCATTTTTCCTTCTAAATCTACTTTTACCTTGAAAATAATTTTTTTCCTTGAAAAAACACTTTTACCCTGAAAATCTTTTTTTCACCTTGAAAATCAACTTTTACCTTGAAAATCAACTTTTACTCTGAAAATCATTTTTTCCCCTTGAAAATCAACTTTTACCTTGAAAATCTTTTTTTCCTTGAAAAACCACTTTTAACCTGAAAATAACTTTTTTCCTTGAAAATCATTTTTTACCTTCAAATTTTTTTTTCCTTGAAAATACTTTACCTTCAAAATCTTTTTTTCCTTGAAAATGAACTTTTCCCTTGAAAATACACTTACCTTAAAAATCCTTTTTTCCCTTGAAAATCAACTTTTACCTTGAAAATCCTTTTTTCCTTAAAAATCAACTTTTACCTTGAAAATCAACTTTTACCTTGAAAATATTTTTTTTCCTTGAAAATCAACTTTAACCTTGAAAATATTTTTTTTCCTTGAAAATCATTGTTTTCCTTGAAAATCAACTTTTACCTTGAAAATAATTTTTTTCCCTTGAAAAATCAACTTTTACCTTGAAAATCATTTTTTTCCCTTGAAAATCAACTTTAACCTTGAAAATCATTTTTTATCTTGAAAATCATTTTTTTCCTTGAAAATCTACTTTTACCTTGAAAATAATTTTTTTCCCTTGAAAATCAACTTTTACCTTGAAAATCATTTTTTTCCTTGAAAAACCACTTTTACCCTGAAAATAATTTTTTTTACTTGAAAATCAACTTTTACCTTGAAAATAATTGTTTTCCTTGAAAATCAACTTCTACCTTGAAAATCATTTTTTCATTGAAAAAACACTTTTCCCCTGAAAATCTTTTTTTACCTTGAAAATCTTTTTTTTTTAAATTTTTTTTTTAACTCTACTGCCACATTTTTTTTTTACAGAAAATTACTGGAAAATTTGCCAAATGATAACATTTTTATCTTAAAAGTGAAATTGTATTTTCTTATTTATTTAGATTGCAGTATGGAGTAAAAACTGTAAAACACAATGTAGAGTTTACAGTTAAAATAAATAAATACATTAAAAAAATTTTAAAAAAACAGTCACCGAAATCTAAAACAGACTTAAACATTTTAAAAAATAAATGAGAAAAAAAAGATTTTGTTGTCATTGTAGTTTTGTTCTTATTTTTATACTTGAAAAACATTATGACATATAAAATTTAAAAATTTAAAAGCAAAATACTGTAAATTCCAAAACGATATTTTGTTTTTTTGGTTTTCCAATGAAAATGTGTATTTTCATTTATTTTTATTACAGTACACAGTAAACTAGTATTTGGCTCTCTATTAGATGCAATGTTATTGGGACCGTGATTTATGTCCTAACTTGTTCACACCTCCTCATGTGGAAGATACTTTTCCTTCTTCATGTCACAAGAAGGGTAGCAATACAAGAACACACAAACACACTTTCTTGTAGTTCTGACCTTCTGGGGACCTGAAAAAAATCCCTACCTCTTTCGGACCACCCTTTCTAGATATATAAATAAGTGTATTCACAACAATAATAGTATATAAAAAAACTCAATCGCCAAAGCACACGCAAACAAGTCACAAAGAACACAAAAGACTTGCAACAGAGTCAATTTGAAAAAATCCCTCCTTTTCGGAACCACCCTAAATTTAAAAGATGTCACCAGCAGGGGTGCAAATGAGACATTGCCTATTAGATGCAATGTTATTGGGACCGTGATTTATGTCCTCACTTGTTCACACCTCCTCATGTGGAAGATACTTTTCCTTCTTCATGTCACAAGAAGGGTAGAAATACAAGAACACACAAACACACCTTCTTGTAGTTCTGACCTTCTTGGGACCTCTGTAAAATGCCTACCTCTTCAAAACCACCCTTTCTAGCACACACAAACAAGTTACAAAGAACACACACGACTTGCAACAGAGTCAATTTGAAAATCCCTCGTTTTCGGGACCGGCCTAAATTTTTAAAGATGTCACCAGCAGGGGTGCAGATGAGACATTGTCTATTAGCTGCAATGTTATTGGGACCATGATTTATGTCATCACTTGTTCACACCTCCTCATATGGAAGATACTTTTCCTTCTTCATGTCACAAGAAGGGTAGCAATACAAGAACACACACACACACACACACACACAATCCTCAATATGCAACAAAACACTACAGATGTCACTTGACAATCCTCACACACGCACAAGAAATCCTTCAAATGCGGCGACACACCGCAGTCGTCTCATACCACTGTGCAAAATGTGTGTGTGTGTGTGTGTGTGTGTGTGTGTGTGTGTGTGTGTGTGTGTGTGTGTGTGTGTGTGTGTGTGTGTGTGTGTGAGTGTCTGCCCTAATCCCCGGCGCCGGTGGTCTTGTCAGAGCGTTATATTTGCCGCCATCAGTGTATCTGGCGCTGGCCGCCTAATCCCGCCACCTCCACTCTGATATTTGCTGACATTTACATGAAGCCCGCGTCACGTGACCGCCGAGAGGAGCGGGAAGAACGCCCAGGCGACGGGCCAAATGAACGGGTGAATGGACGACTTCATGAAAGGAAGGGCTGAATTTTCATCCCCGCGAGCCTGTTTCGCAGGTTTTCACTGCTCTTCGGGGGACTTCATGAATACAAGAATAGATGGACGGACTGATGACTGAGCGAACGGACGGGTGGATGTCGAAGGAGCAAATGAATGAATGAATGATGGCTGAGCACACAAAGAAGGCAATGATTGGATGAGCAAGTTAAAGGATTGACAAATGAACCGAAGAATGAATGAATGAATGATTTGGTTATGTGCTAATTTAGTTGTGCATCCATTGTCAATCCATGCATCATCCATTCATTGTACGAGCCAGTTCATTCATTCATTTGTCCGTCTGTCCATCCATCCATTCAATTAAATAATCTACTTAATGATAAATGGGTTGTACTTTTATAGCACTTTTCTACCTTCAAGGTACTCAAAGCGCTTTGACACTACTTCCACATTCACCCATTCACACACACATTCACACACTGATGGAGGGAGCTGCCATGCAAGGCACTAACCAGCAGCCATCAGGAGCAAGGGTGAAGTGTCTTGCTCAAGACACAACGGACGTGACGAGGTTGGTACTAGGTGGGGATTGAACCAGGGACCCTCGGGTTGCGCACGGCCACTCTCCCACTGCGCCACGCCGTCCCTACTTCCATCTGTTAATTCATTCATGTGTCCATCCGTCCATACATCCATTCAGCTATCCATCTGTACATTCACCATCTATATATCCATTCATTCCACCATTCTACTTGTATGTGTTCATTTGGTTGCATGTTCATTTGTTTGTGCATCCATCCATCATCCATTCATTATACGAGCCATTTGTTCATTCATTCATTTGTCCGTCTGTCTGTCCGTCCATCCATCCATTCAATCAAATAATCTACTTCCATCTGTTGATTCATTCATTCATGTGTCCATCCGTCCATACATCTATTTGACTGTCCACCTGTTCATTCATTCATTCACCATCTGTAAATCCATTTATTCAACCATTCTACTTGTATGTGTTAATTTGGTGGTGTGTTCGTTTGTTTGTGCATCCATTATCAATCCACACATTATACATTCATTGTACGAGCCATTTGTTCATTCATTCATCTGTCTCTCCATCCATCCATTCAATCAAATAATCTACTTCCATCCGTTAATTCATTCATTTGTCCATGCGTCCATACATCCATTCGACTATCCATATGTTCATTCATCCATCCATTCATTCAACCACTTACTTTTATGTGTTAATTTGGTGGTGTGTTTGTTTGTTTGTGCATCCATTATCAATCCATCCATCATCCATTCATTGTACTAGCCATTTGTTCATTCATTCATTTGTCCGCCTGTCCATTCATCACTCAAATGTACTTTCATCCGTTAATTCATTCATACGTCCATCTGTTCATATATCCATTCAACTATCCATATGTTCATTCATTCATTCATTAACCACCTATATATCCATTCATTCAATCATTCTACTTTTGTGTTAATTTGCTTGTGTGTTTGTGCATCCATTATCAATCCATCCTTCATCCAACCATTGTATTAGCCATTTGTTCATTCATTCATTTGTCCACCCATCCATCCAATCAATCTACTTCCATCTGTTAATTCATTCATTCATTCATTCATTCATTAGTCCATACATCCATTCGACTATCCATATGTTCATTCATCAATTCACATAACATCCATCTATGCATTCATTCAACCATTCTACTTGTATGTGTTCATTTGGCCGTGTAATTGTTTGTGCATCCATTGTCAATCCATCCATCATCCTTTCATTATGGATTGTAAAATTCAATTTTTTTAATATTTTGGGGGATTTGCATATCTTGTGTTTTTATTTCTTAACATTTCTATGATTTTTTTATATACTTGTATTAATTATGTTTTTGATCATTTTATTTAGTGGATTTTTTAAATAAATATTTCAGAGATTATTTTGAAATTCAGAGATTTGGGCTTTTTAATTATTTAAATTTTTTTGAACTTTTAATGGATTTTTTGTCCTTTTTAGATCTCAGCTTTGTTTCGGCAGATTTCTTAAAATTTTGAGAATTTTTAAATTTTAAATTTTTAGTTATTTTGAATTTTCAGATGCATTTTCTCACATTTTCAGCTAATCTAAATGTTTGATTTTTTAGATTTTCTTTGCAGATTTTTAGCAAATTATAAAAATGTTTAGATATTTATGTTTTCTTAGATGTTTACCTATCCATCCATTTTTTACCGCTTATTCCCTTTTGGGGTGGCAGGGGGCGCTGGCGCCTATCTCAGCTACAATCGGGCGGAAGGCCGTGTACACCATGGACAAGTCGCCACCTCATCACAGGGCCAACACAGATAGACAGACAACATTCACACTCAAATTCACACACAAGGGCCAATTTGCCTATTATATTGTTTATTTATTTTGTTGATATTTATTTTTTTTCAAATTCATTGAAATTGTATTTTTGATTTTCAGATCCATTTTCTCAGATTTTCAGTTAATCTAAATCTTTGATTTTTAGATTTTCTTTCCAGATTTTTAGCAAATTGTAAAAATTAATAGATATTTATGTTTTCTTAGATGTTTACCTATTATATTGTTTATTTATTTGTAGATATAAAAAAAAAATTCAAATTCATTGAAATTGTATTTCTTTGATTTTTAAATATTTTCGATCATATTTTAAACATGATTTTATGTTTGTTTTTAGATCGTTATACGTTCTTCAAATTTTTTTTTGTTTTAATTCTTAAACTTTCAGATGTTTTTATTTTTCTAGATTTTTGACAATTTTAGAGATTTGTAGGTATTTTTATTAATGGATTTTTAGTACTTTTTAGAATTTCAGCTTTGTTTCGGCAGATTTTATTTCTTGAATTTTGGGGGGGGGGATTTTATTTTAATTTTAGCTATTTTGTATTTTCAGATCCATTTTCTCATATATTCAACTGATATAAATCTTTTATTTTTAGATTTTCTTTCCAGATTTTTAGCAAATTGTAAATTTTTTTAGACCTTTGTTTTCTTAGATGTTTGCCTATTATACTGTTTATTTATTTGTAGATATTCTTTTTTTTTAAATTCATTGAAATTGTATTTCTTTGATTTTTAAATATTTTGGATCAGATTTTAAGCTTGATTTTGTATAATGATTTTTTTTTAGATCGTTATACGTTCGATTTTTTTTTTTAATTCTTGAATTTTTAGATGTTTTTATTTTCCCAGATTTTTGAGAATTTTAGAGATTTTTAGGTATTTTTTAGTTCTTTTTAGATTCCAGATTTGTTTCAGCAGATTGTATTTCTTGAATCTTGAGATATATATATATATATATATATATATATATATATATATATATATATATATATATATATATATATATATATATATATATATATATATATATATATATATACATATACATATATATATATATATTATGATTTATTTGGGGGGATCATTATAGGTTCTTCGAATTTTTTTTTTTTTAATTCTTAAATTTGCAGATGTTTTTATTTTTCTGGGTTTTTGACAATTTTAGAGATTTGTAGGTATTTTTATTAATGGATTTTTAGTCATTTTCAGAATTTCAGCTTTGTTTCGGCAGATTTTATTTCTTGAATTTTGGGGGGGAAAATGTTTTATTTTTATTTTAGCTATTTTGTATTTTCAGATCAATTTTCTCATTTTTAAACTGATATAAATCTTTTATATTTAGATTTTCTTTCCAGATTTTTAGCAAATTGTAAATTTTTTTAGACCTTTGTTTTCTTAGATGTTTGCCTATTATACTGTTTATTTATTTGTAGATATTCTTTTTTTTTTCAAATTCATTGAAATTGTATTTGATTTTTAAATATTTTCGATCAGATTTTAAGCTTGATTTTGTATAATGATTTTTTTTTTTAGATCGTTATACGTTTTTCGATTATTTTTTTTTTAATTCTTGAATTTTTAGATGTTTTTATTTTCCCAGATTTTTGACAATTTTAGAGATTTTTAGGTATTTTTTAGTTCTTTTTAGATTCCAGATTTGTTTCAGCAGATTTTATTTCTTGAATCTTGAGATATATATATATATATATATATATTTTATGATTTATTTAGGGGGATCATTATATGTTCTTTGAATTTTTTTTTTTTTAATTCTTAAATTTTCAGATGTTTTTATTTTTCTGGATTTTTGACAATTTTAGAGATTTGTAGGTATTTTTATTAATGGATTTTTAGTCCTTTTCATAATTTCAGCTTTGTTTCGGCAGATTTTATTTCTTGAATTTTGGGGGGGAAAATGTTTTATTATTATTTTAGCTATTTTGTATTTTCAGATCCATTTTCTCATTTTTCAACTGATATAAATCTTTTATTTTTAGATTTTCTTTCCAGATTTTTTGCAAATTGTAAATTTTTTTAGACCTTTGTTTTCTTAGATGTTTGCCTATTATACTGTTTATTTATTTGTAGATTTTTTTTTTTTTTTCAAATTCATTGAAATTGTATTTCTTTGATTTTTAAATGTTTTCGATCAGATTTTAATTCTTGAATTTTTAGATGTTTTTATTTTCCCAGATTTTTGAGAATTTTAGAGATTTTTAGGTTTTTTTAGTTCTTTTTAGATTCCAGATTTGTTTCAGCAGATTGTATTTCTTGAATCTTGAGATATATTATATATATATATATATATATATATATATATATATATATATATATTATGATTTATTTGGGGGGATCATTATATGTTCTTCGAAAAAAAAAATTTAATTCTTAAATTTGCTGATGTTTTTATTTTTCTGGATTTTTGACAATTTTAGAGATTTGTAGGTATCTTTATTAATGGATTTTTAGTCCTTTTCAGAATTTCAGCTTTGTTTGGGCAGATTTTATTTCTTGAATTTTGGGGGGGAAAATGTTTTATTTTTATTTTAGCTATTTTGTATTTTCAGATCCATTTTCTCATTTTTCAACTGATATAAATCTTATTTTTAGATTTTCTTTCCAGATTTTTAGCAAATTGTAAATTTCTTTAGACCTTTGTTTTCTTAGATGTTTGCCTATTATACTGTTTATTTATTTGTAGATATTCTTTTTTTTTTAAATTCACTGAAATTGTATTTCTGTGATTTTTAAATATTTTTGATCAGATTTTAAGCTTGATTTTGTATAATGATTTTTTTTTAGATCGTTATACGTTCGATTTTTTTTTTTTAATTCTTGAATTTTTAGATGTTTTTATTTTCCCAGATTTTTGAGAATTTTAGAGATTTTTAGGTTTTTTTAGTTCTTTTTAGATTCCAGATTTGTTTCAGCAGATTTTATTTCTTGAATCTTGATATATATATATATATATATATATATATATATATATATATATATATTATGATTTATTTGGGGGGATCATTATATGTTCTTTGAATTTTTTTTTTTTTAATTCTTAAATTTTCAGATGTTTTTATTTTTCTGGATTTTTGACAATTTTAGAGATTTGTAGGTATTTTTATTAATGGATTTTTAGTCCTTTTCAGAATTTCAGCTTTGTTTCGGCAGATTTTATTTCTTGAATTTTGGGGGGGAAAATGTTTTATTTTTATTTTAGCTATTTTGCATTTTCAGATCCATTTTCTCATTTTTCAACTGATATAAATCTTTTATTTTTAGATTTTCTTTCCAGATTTTTTGCAAATTGTAAATTTTTTTAGACCTTTGTTTTCTTAGATGTTTGCCTATTATACTGTTTATTTATTTGTAGATATTCTTTTTTTTTTCAAATTCATTGAAATTGTATTTGATTTTTAAATATTTTCGATCAGATTTTAAGCTTGATTTTGTATAATGATTTTTTTTTTTAGATCGTTATACGTTTTTCGATTATTTTTTTTTTAATTCTTGAATTTTTAGATGTTTTTATTTTCCCAGATTTTTGACAATTTTAGAGATTTTTAGGTATTTTTTAGTTCTTTTTAGATTCCAGATTTGTTTCAGCAGATTTTATTTCTTGAATCTTGAGATATATATATATATATATATATATATATATATATATATATATATATATATATATATATATATATATTATGATTTATTTGGGGGGATCATTATATGTTCTTCGAATTTTTTTTTTTTTAATTCTTAAATTTGCAGATGTTTTTATTTTTCTGGATTTTTGACAATTTTAGAGATTTGTAGGTATTTTTATTAATGGATTTTTAGTCCTTTTCAGAATTTCAGCTTTGTTTCGGCAGATTTTATTTCTTGAATTTTGGGGGGGAAATTTTTTTTTTTTTATTTTAGCTATTTTGTATTTTAAGATCCATTTTCTCATTTTTCAACTGATATAAATCTTTTATTTTTAGATTTTCTTTCCAGATTTTTAGCAAATTGTAAATTTTTTTAGACCTTTGTTTTCTTAGATGTTTGCCTATTATACTGTTTATTTATTTGTAGATATTCCTTTTTTTTTTAATTCATTGAAATTGTATTTCTTTGATTTTTAAATATTTTGGATCAGATTTTAAGCTTGATTTTGTATAATGATTTTTTTTTTAGATCGTTATACGTTCGATTTTTTTTTTTTAATTCTTGAATTTTTAGATGTTTTTATTTTCCCAGATTTTTGACAATTTTAGAGATTTTTAGGTATTTTTTAGTTCTTTTTAGATTCCAGATTTGTTTCAGCAGATTTTATTTCTTGAATCTTGAGATATATATATATATATATATATATATATATATATTTTTTTTTTTTTTAATTCTTAAATTTTCAGATGTTTTTATTTTTCTGGATTTTTGACAATTTTAGAGATTTGTAGGTATTTTTATTAATGGATTTTTAGTCCTTTTCAGAATTTCAGCTTTGTTTGGGCAGATTTTATTTCTTGAATTTTGGGGGGGAAAATGTTTTATTTTTATTTTAGCTATTTTGTATTTTCAGATCCATTTTCTCATTTTTCAACTGATATAAATCTTTTATTTTTAGATTTTCTTTCCAGATTTTTAGCAAATTGTAACATTTTTTAGACCTTTGTTTTCTTAGAGGTTTGCCTATTATACTGTTTATTTATTTGTAGATATTCTTTTTTTTTTTAAATTCACTGAAATTGTATTTCTTTGATTTTTAAATATTTTTGATCAGATTTTAAGCTTGATTTTGTATAATGATTTTTTTTAGATCGTTATACATTCGATTTTTTTTTTTTAATTCTTGAATTTTTAGATATTTTTATTTTCCCAGATTTTTGACAATTTTAGAGATTATTAGGTATTTTTTAGTTCTTTTTAGATTCCAGATTTGTTTCAGCAGATTTTATTTCTTGAATCTTGAGATATATACATATATATATATATATATATATATATATATACATATAGGCTATTTTTGATTTTCAGATCCATTTTCTCAGATTTTCAGCTAATCTAAATCTTTGATTTTTAGATTTTCTTTCCAGATTTTTAGCAAATTGTTCGACCTTTATTTTTTCTTAGATGTTTACCTATTATATTGTTTATTTATTCATAGATATTTACATTTTTTCAAATTCATTCATTTTCGATATTTTGATTTTATTCATTGATTTTTTTTTTGATTGTTATATGTTCTTCGATTTTTTTTTTTAATTCTTAAATTTTTACATGTTTTTATTTTCCCAGATTTTTGACAATTTTAGAGATTTCTAGGTATTTTTAGGATGCACCGTTGAGGCGTAGGTGGTGTGGTGTCGGTGCACGTCTTCTCCGAGTTGAGAGTGAAGATGAGAGGATGAATTATTGATGCGAGTTGCTTTTTAATCTGGAGTAATGATCTGCTGCTAATAAATATTGGAGGAGTTCTCGCCATGCAATTTGTCCTTCAGTCAAGGTCACATTCACTCATTCACGGCGGCGTGGACAAAGGTTAGCGCCGCACTAATTGTGCACGCATGTCATTAAGAGCGGGAAATGAAGACGCTTGATGTCCTCGCCGAGGACAAAGGACGGCGAGGAGGGGCGGACCACAATAAAACGTGGCCCAAACAGGAAGTCGGACAAAGTAAAAACTGGGTGAGTATTTTACCTGGAGTTGGTCCCTCGGAAGCGGCTCTCCTGATTGGTCGGGTCTGAGCAGACGGGTCCGGACGGCGCGGAGGGCCTGGAGCATCCAGCCGTGTTGGCGGCGGATCTGGAGCTGGAGCTGCTCCCACTGGCTGGAGACCATGTGGAGGATCTCCCGGAGACCTGGAGGAACCGCAAGGGAGTTTTCAGCCAAATCATGTCAGGACTAAAAAAGACTTGATGTTACGACATTGTGGACTGGATTGGGGCCTGGTTCTACTTGGTCTGGAAAAGAATCTATGGACTCACAGGTATAAAAGATCCACATTTTCCCCGAATAGTTTCATGGTCCCAATGTAACCCAAAATGGACTTAGCCCTAAAAGTCCCGGTCTTCTTAAAGGTGGCATTGTATCCAAAGGATCTAAGGGCAGAGTTAGGGTCCATTTGGGTGCATCAATTGGGGACATCTCTGCATTGTTGACCTGTCTCTGCTCGGGATGGTCTCCTGCTGGCCCCACTATGGACTGGACTCTCACTATTATGTTGGATCCACTATGGACTGGACTCTCACTATTATGTTAGATCCACTATGGACTGGACTCTCACTATTATGTTAGATCCACTATGGACTGGACTCTCACTATTATGTTAGATCGACTATGGACTGGACTCTCACTATTATGTTAGACCCACTGTGGACTGGACTCTCACACTTTTATGTTAGATCCACTATGGACTGGACTCTCACTATTATGTTAGATCCACTATGGACTGGACTCTCACTATTATGTTAGATCCACTATGGACTGGACTCTCACTATTATGTTAGATCCACTATGGACTGGACTCTCACACTATTATGTTAGATCCACTATGGACTGGACTCTCACTATTATGTTAGATCCACTATGGACTGGACGCTCACTATTATGTTGGATCCACTATGGACTGGACTCTCACTATTATGTTAGATCCACTATGGACTGGATGCTCACTATTATGTTAGATCCACTATGAACTGGACTCTCACTATTATGTTAGATCCACTATGGACTGGACTCTCACTATTATGTTGGATCCACTATGGACTGGACTCTCACTATTATGTTAGATCCACTATGGATTGGACACTCACTATTATGTTAGATCCACTATGGACTGGACTCTCACACTATTATGTTGGATCCACTATGGACTGGACTCTCACACTATTATGTTAGATCCACTATGGACTGGACTCTCACTATTATGTTAGATCCACTATGGACTGGACTCTCACTATTATGTTAGATCCACTATGGACTGGACTCTTTGACTATTATGTTAGATCCACTATGGACTGGACTCTCACTATTATGTTAGATCCACTATGGACTGGACTCTCACTATTATGTTAGATCCACTATGGACTGGACTCTCACTATTATGTTAGATCCACTATGGACTGGACTCTCACTATTATGTTAGATCCACTATGGACTGGACGCTCACTATTATGTTAGATCCACTATGGACTGGACTCTCACTATTATGTTAGATTCACTATGGACTGGACTCTCACACTATTATGTTAGATCCACTATGGACTGGACTCTCACACTATTATGTTAGATCCACTATGGACTGGACTCTCACTATTACGTTAGATCCACTATGGACTGGACTCTCACTATTATGTTAGATCCACTATGGACTGGACTCTCACTATTATGTTAGATCCACTATGGACTGGACTCTCACTATCATGTTAGATCCACTATGGACTGGACTCTCACACTATTATGTTAAATCCAGTACGGACTGGACTCTCGCACTATTATGTTAAATCCAGTATAGACTGGACTCTCACAATATTATGCTAGATTCACTCAAGGTCCATTGCACCAGTCCCATTGGGGTTGAGTTTTTCCTTACCCTGATGTGGGATCTGAGCCCAGGATGTCCTTGTGGCTTGTGCAGCCCTTTGAGACACTCGTGATTTAGGACCATATAAGTAAAACTTCTTCCGACAGGTCGGGGCACTTGAAAAAAGGGGCTGGGGTTTTTAGGTACAGCTTTTTATTCCCAGTGTCCCCATAAGGATTGGGGCTTTTCTACTTTTTACCGGACCCCGGGGAAAGACAAACAGGTCTGAAGGTCTCCAAGTATTCCAAAACTATCTTACCCCTACAAGACCGTGCTCTAAAAGATCAGTCTTCCTCTTACAAGTCCCAGAAGACCCCTAATAGTTCCACGGTCCAAAAGCCCCTAGGGGCCTGGTACTCCAAAATAATTTAGAGCACGGATTGAGTCCTTTGGGGTGCATTTCTGACTTTTGGGCAATCCTCTGTATCATTGGGACCACTTGGGTTTTATTGGGACCACAATGAGTTCAATCTGAACCTCCTAAGAAACCAATGGTTTGTACAGTCCAGGTAGAGAACGAGACTCTGTCCCAGGTGGAGGATTTTGAGTATCTCCGGGTCTTGTTCACAAGTGAGGGAAAGATGGAGAAGGAAATCAGCCGGAGAGCAGCTGGGACAGTATTGCAGTCTCTCTGCCGCACTGTTGTGACCGAACGAGAGCTGGGCCAGATGGCAAAGGTCTACCGAACTATCTACATTCCTTCTCTCACCTATGGTCATGAAGTGTGGCTCATGACCGAGAGAATACGATCACGGATACAAGCGGCCGAAACGTGTTTCCTCAGAACGGTGGCTGGCATCTCCCTTAGAGATAGGGTGAGAAGTTCAGTCACCCGAGAGAGACTCGGAGTAGAACTGCTGCTCCTTCGCTTGGAAAGGAGCCAGCTTAGGTGGTTCGGGCATCTCGTGCGGATGCCTCACTAGCGTCTCCCTGGGGAGGTCCTCGCTGGAAAGGAGCCAGCTTAGGTGGTTCGGGCATCTCGTGCGGATGCCTCACCAGCGTCTTCCTAGGGAGGTCCTCGTTGGAAAGGAGCTAGCTTAGGTGGTTCGGGCATCTCGTGCGGATGCTTCACCAGGGTCTTCGTGGGGAGGTCCTCGTTGGAAAGGAGCCAGCTTAGGTGGTTCAGGCATCTCGTGCGGATGCCTCACCAGCGTCTCCCTGGGGAGGTCCTCGTTGGAAAGCAGCAAGCTTAGGTGGTTCGGGCATCTCGTGCGGATGCCTCACCAGCGTCTTCCTAGGGAGGTCCTCGTTGGAAAGGAGCCAGCTTAGGTGGTTCAGGCATCTCGTGCGGATGCCTCACCAGCGTCTCCCTGGGGAGGTCCTCGTTGGAAAGCAGCAAGCTTAGGTGGTTCGGGCATCTCGTGCGGATGCCTCACCAGCGTCTTCCTAGGGAGGTCCTCGTTGGAAAGGAGCCAGCTTAGGTGGTTCGGGCATCTCGTGCGGATGCCTCACCAGCGTCTTCCTAAAGAGGTCCTCGTTGGAAAGGAGCCAGCTTAGGTGGTTCGGGCATCTCGTGCGGATGCCTCACCAGCGTCTTCCTAAAGAGGTCCTCGTTGGAAAGGAACTAGCTTAGGTGGTTCGGGCATCTTGTGCGGATGCCTCACCAGCGTCTCCCTGGGGAGGTCCTCGTTGGAAAGGAGCCAGCTTAGGTGGTTCGGGCATATCGTGCGGATGCCTCACCAGCGTCTCCCTAGGGAGGTCCTCGTTGGAAAGGAGCCAGCTTAGGTGGTTCGGGCATCTCGTGCGGATGCCTCACCAGCGTCTTCCTAGGGAGGTCCTCGTTGGAAAGGAGCCAGCTTAGGTGGTTCGGGCATCTCGTGCGGATGCCTCACCAGCGTCTTCGTAGGGAGGTCCTCGTTAGAAAGGAGCCAGCTTAGGTGGTTCGGGCATTTCGTGCGGATGCCTCACCAGCGTCTTCCTAGAGAGGTCCTCGTTGGAAAGGAGCCAGCTTAGGTGGTTCGGGCATCTCGTGCGGATGCCTCACCAGCGTCTCCCTAGGGAGGTCCTCGTTGGAAAGGAGCCAGCTTAGGTGGTTCGGGCATCTCGTGCGGATGCCTCACCAGCGTCTTCGTAGGGAGGTCCTTGTTGGAAAGGAGCCAGCTTAGGTGGTTCGGGCATCTCGTGCGGATGCCTCACCAGCGTCTTCGTAGGGAGGTCCTTGTTGGAAAGGAGCCAGCTTAGGTGGTTCGGGCATCTCGTGCGGATGCCTCACCAGCGTCTTCGTAGGGAGGTCCTTGTTGGAAAGGAGCCAGCTTAGGTGGTTCGGGCATCTCGTGCGGATGCCTCACCAGCGTCTCCCTAGGTAGGTCCTCGTTGGAATGGAGCCAGTTTAGGTAGTTCGGGCATCTCGTGCGGATGCCTCACCGGCGTCTCCCTGGGGAGGTCCTCGTTGGAAAGGAGCCAGCTTAGGTGGTTCGGGCATCTCGTGCGGTTGCTTCACCAGCGTCTTCGTAGGGAGGTCCTCGTTGGAAAGGAGCCAGCTTAGGTGGTTCAGGCATCTCGTGCGGATGCCTCACCAGCGTCTCCCTGGGGAGGTCCTCGCTGGAAAGGAGCCAGCTTAGGTGGTTCGGGCATCTCGTGCGGATGCCTCACCAGCGTCTCCCTAGAGAGGTCCTCGTTGGAAAGGAGCCAGCTTAGGTGGTTCGGGCATCTCGTGCGGTTGCTTCACCAGCGTCTCCCTAGGGAGGTCCTCCTTGCACGTCCCACTCGGAGGAGATCCCACGGCAGGCCAAGGACCAGATGGGGGTGATTACATCTCCTCTCTGGCCTGGGAACGCTTCGGGAGCCTCCAGGAGGAAGTTGCTAATGTTGCTCTGGAAAGGGAAATCTGGGGTTGAAGATGGATGGATGGATGAACCTTCTAGATACATGGAGAACCGAATTCGGGTAAGGGGAAGTCAACTTCCTTTGGCGGGTCGGGGCACTAATAAAATGGGACTGCGACTTTTAGTTGCACCTTTTTACCAAATGTGTCCCAAAAGGGAATGAGGTCCATCTACTTTCACTGGGAAAACGTCCATGGACTTAGAAAAGGACTAACAACCCTGAAGGTCTCAAAATACCCCAAAACGAACAAAGCCCTAAAAGCCCAGGTGCTCTAAAGATAGCTACATTTACCAAAAGACTCGGCCGGAAAAGGTTGGGGCATTTTGGGGGTGATTTCGGAACCCATTTAATTTTGTGACCACTTGGGTATTTAGGGGGGGGTCTCCCAGGTTCCCGCTTGGATTGACATGATTCAAGTTGAACCTCGTAGATAAATAACAAGTCTCCCAAAAAAGATTGCGGGCAATCTAATTTTATTGTAAAAAAGTACTAAGTACGTACTTAGTACAGCAGCTGAAGGTCCCAAAGTACCCCATAGAGTCCTGAGAGTCCTATTGCTCCAAAAGTTCTGGAATATGACCAAGGAGCCTGGGGAAAGAACCGGGGCCCTTTTGGGTGCATTTCTAACTTTCGTGTAACCCCATTTGTCATTGGTACCACTTGGGTTCCTTTGGGACCTTTTCAGGACCCCTTTGGGGTCTGTTGGACAAAACTAACACTATTGGGTGTGTTTACCCGATTGGTGTGCAGGAATGGTGGTGAGCAGCGCTGTGCCGTCCTCCAAGATGCGGTCTTTGAGGCCGCCATGACTGTCCACGTTTAGTTTGAACGTCTGGAACCACAAAAACAACAACACCTTATACCAAAATAGAATAGAATAGAGTTTTATTGTCATTATTGCAATGAACAGGTGCAAAAATGTGTGTTAAGAAAGATAGCATGCTAACAGTAAGTAAGTATGTGTAAAGTAACAAAATATTTGACTCTGAGCTGCACATCTGCGAGATTAGCCCAAAAAAAATAAGCTAGCATGCTAAAAGTTAGCATTTTTGAAGTAACAAAATATTTGACCTAAGTATATACCAGCAAAATGAGTTTAAAAAGGCAGCATACTAACAGCTAATAAGCGTGAAGTACCAAAAAAGATTTGACTGAGGGTGATACCTGTAAAATGCGTTTAAAAAGCTGCTATGCTAAAATTAGCGTGCTAACAGTTGACATGCGTAGAGTAACAAAATATTTAACTGAGGCGTACGCCTGCCAAACGGGACTGAAAAGCAAGAATGCTAACATTTACCATACTTGAAATAACAAAATATTTGAATCGGATGTATACTTGTAAAATTTGTTTCAAAAGCTAACATGTTAAAATTAGCAAGCTAACGTGCGTGGAGTAACAAAAGATTTAACTGAGGTGTATGCCTGCCAAACGAGATTAAAAAGCAAGCATGCTAACATTTAGCATAGTTGAAATGACAAAAATAATTGACTCAGGGCAGGTGTATTCTTGCAAAATTTGTTTTAAAAGTGAGCATGCTAAAATTAGCGCGCTAACAGTTAACATACGTAGAGTAACACACGATTTATATTCCTGCCAATTAAGATTGAAAAGCAAGCATGCTAACATTTAGCATACTTGAAATAATAAAATATTTGACTCAGGCGTATACTTGCAAAATTAGTTGAAAAAGCTAGTATGCTAACAATTAACATGTGCAGAGTAACAAAAGATTTAACTGAGATGCCTGTGAAATGAGATGGAAAAGTAATCATGCTAACATTTAGCATACTTGAAACGACAAAATAATTGAGTCAGGTGTATACTTGCAAAATTTGTTTAAAAAGTGAGCATGCTAAAATTAGCACGCTAACAGTTAACATGCGTAGAGTAACACAAGATTTATATACTTGCCAAATGAGATTAAAAAGCTAGCATGCTAACATTTAGCATACTTGAAACAACCCAATATTTGACCCGGGTGTATACTTGCAAAATTAGTTGAAAAAGCTGGCATGCTAAAATTACCGTGCAAGCAAATAACATATGTAGAGTAACAAAAGATTTAACTGAGATGCCTGCGAAATGAGATTGAAAAGCGAGCATGCTAGCATTTAGCATACTTGAAATAAATTATATGAACGCTAACATACTATTTATAAAGGCTAACAGGATGCTAACATACTCTTTTAAAGGCTAGCAAAATGCTAACATACTATTTATAAAGGCTAACAGGATGATAACATTCCCTTTCAAACGCTAACAGGATGCTTACATATTCTTTTTAAAGATTAACAGGATGCTAAAAGTATTTTTAAAGGCTACCAGGATACTAACATATTCTTTCAAATGTTAACGGGATGCTAACATACTATTTTTAAAGGCTAACATACTCTTTTAAAGGCTACCAGGATGCTAACATACTATTTTTAAAGGCCAACAGGATGCTAACATACTCTTTTAAAGGCTAGCAAAATGCTAACATACTATTTATAAAGGCTAACAGGATGCTAACATACTCTTTCAAACGCTAACAGGATGCTTACATACTCTTTTTAAAGGTTAAAAGGATGCTAACAGTATTTTTAAAGGCTACCAGGATGCTAACATATTCTTTCAAACGTTAACAGGATGCTAACATACTATTTTTAAAGGCTACCAGGATGCTAACATACTATTTTTAAAAGCTAACAGGATGCTAACATACTATTCTTAAAGGCTAACAGGATGCCAACATACTATTTTTAAAGGCTAACAGGATGCTAACATACTCTTTTAAAGGTTAACAGGATAATAACATACTCTTTTAAAGGCTAGCAAAATGCTAATATACTATTTATAAAGGATAACAGGATGCTAACATTCCCTTTCAAACACTAACAGGATGCTTACATACTCTTTTTAAAGATTAACAGGATGCTAAAAGTATTTTTAAAGGCTACCAGGATGCTAACATATTTTTTCAAACGTTAACGGGAGACTAACATACTATTTTTAAAGGCTAACATACTCTTTTAAAGGCTAACAGACTGCTAAAATACTATTTTTAAAAGCTAACAAGATGCTAACATACTATTTTTAAAGAATAACAGGATGCTAACATACTATTTCTGAAGGCTAACAGGATGCTAACATACTCTTTTAAAGGCTAACAAGATGCTAACATTTAAAGGCTAACAGGATGCTAACATACTCTTTTAAAGGTTAACAGGATAATAACATACTCTTTTAAAGGCTAGCAAAATGCTAACATACTATTTATAAAGGCTAACAGGATGCTAACATACCCTTTCAAATGCTAACAGGATGCTTACATACTCTTTTTAAAGGTTAAGAGGATGATAACAGTACTTTTAAAGGCTACCAGGATGCTAACATAGTTTTTCAAACGTTAACAGGAGACTAACATACTATTTTTAAAGGCTTACATACTCTTTTAAAGGCTACCAGGATGCTAACATACTATTTTTAAAGGCTAAAAGGATGCTAACATACTATTTTTATAGGCTAACAGGATGCTAAGATACTCTTTTAAAGGCTAACAAGATGCTAACATTTAAAGGCCAACAGGATGCTAACATACTCTTTTAAAGGCTAGCAAAACTGCTAACATACTATTTATAAAGGCTAACAGGATGCTAACATACTCTTTCAAACGCTAACAGGATGCTTACATACTCCTTTTAAAGGTTAAAAGGATGCTAACAGTATTTTTAAAGGCTAACATATTCTTTCAAATGTTAACGGGATGCTAACATACTATTTTCAAAGGCTAACATACTCTTTTAAAGGCTAACAGGATGCAAACATACTCTTTTAAAGGCTACCAGGATGCTAACATACTATTTTTAAAAGGCTAACAGGATGCTAACATATTCTTACAAACGTTAACGCGATGCTATCATACTATTTTTAAAGGCTAACATACTCTTTTAAAGGCTAACAAGATGCTAACATACCCTTTTAAAGGCTACAAGGATGCTAACATACTATTTTTAAAAGCTAACAGGATGCCAACATACTATTTTTAAAGGCTACCAGGATGCTAACATACTCGTTTAAAGGCTACCAGGATGCTAACATACTATTTTTAAAAGGCTAACAGGATGCTAACATATTCTTACAAACGTTAACGGGATGCTAACATACTATTTTTAAAGGCTAACATACGCTTTTAAAGGCTAACAGGATGCTAACATACTATTTTTAAAGGCTACAAGGATGCTAACATACTATTTTTAAAAGCTAACAGGATGCCAACATACTATTTTTAAAGGCTAACAGGATGCTAACATACTCTTTTAAAGGCTAGAAGGACGCTGACATACTACTTTTAAAAGCTAACAGGATGCTAACATACTATTTTTAAAGAATAACAGGATGCCAACATACTATTTTTTAAGGCTAACAGGATGCTAACATACTCCTATAAAGGCTAACAAGATGCTAAAATTTAAAGGCTAACAGGATGCTAACCTACTCTTTTAAAGGCTAACAGGATGCTAACATACTCTTTGTAAAGGTTAACAGGATGCTAACATATTCTGTTTAACATACTGTTATGTTAATGCTATGTTAGCATTGATGAAGACGTGACTGAACATTGAAATGAGTCTAGAAAGCTAGCATGCTAATGTTGGAGTGCTAACACTCAAAGTGTACACATACAACATCAACTCAAACAGCTAGCACGCAAATGTTAGCATGCTAACAGATACAATTCTCTAAATTACATAGTTGAGCTGGTCCTATTCCTGGAAATGAGCTCCAAAAACACCAACTAGTTAGCAGGTTAGCATGCTAAGATAAGATAGGTACTAAGTAGATGATGAGAGGCAGATGGACTCACTTTTCCCAGCGGCGCCCAAGATGGCGGCTAATAAACACCCCGGTTAGGGCGCAGAATTAGCCGGCACTATCTCACTATCTCACTATCTCAGCCGTCCTCGCCTTCACTTTTCCCGCCGCTCCGTTTAAGAAGGGCGGGGGATCGATAAGACGCCAGCCAGCCAGCCGCTAGACATCAATCACGCCGCGATAAGGCCACGCCTCCACCCGCGTCACGCTCCGCTTGTCGCGGATTTACGCGCGTGCGTGTGCGTGTGCGTGTCCGTGTCCGTGTGCGTGTGCGTGTGTGTGTGTGTGTGTGTGTGTGTGTGTTGTTGTTGCATGTGTGTGTGTGTGTTGAACACACACACACACACACACACCCACACACACACACACACACACACACACACCCACACACACACACACACACACACACACACACACACACACACATGCAACAACAACAGCTTTGATCGCTGCATAAAATAAGTACTAAAAAAAATAATATTTTTATTTTATTTTTGTTATAATTATATTTCCCAGATGTTCTCTTTTTTATCACACTTTATATTTCTTGGATTTTTTAATATATTTTCTTAGATTTGTTTAAATACTTGTAATTCTTTTGCTTTTAGTTTTATGTTGTTGTTTTTTTACTTATTGGGTTCCTAAAGTATATTTTTCTTAGATGTTTAGATAGTAGTTATTTTGAAATATTATAATTTCTTACTTTTTTCACAGATTTTTAGCAACGTTTTTCTTGAATTTTAAGATCTTTTTATTTTCTTATATTTGTAGATGTTTAATTTTCTGATTCTTCAATATTTTTTGATTTATTTTGGATATATATATATATATATATATATATATATATATATATATATACATATACATATATTAGTATTTATGTTTTATAAATTTTTTACTTTGTGTTTTTTAAGTAGCTGTAAAATATTATAAAAAAAGTTAGCATGCTAAAATGCAACACAGGTAAAGTAGCATAAAAATAACTGCATAGAATAACTACAAAAATAAATATTTTTATTTTATTTATTTTTTTATTATATTTCCCGGATGTTCTCTTTTTTTTATCACGCTATTTATATTCCTTGGATTTTTGAATATATTTTTGTTAGATTTGTTTAAATACTTGTAATTCTTTTGTTTTTAGATATTTTTGGGGTTGTTTTACTTATTGGATTTGTTTAAATACTTGTAATTCTTTTGTTTTTAGATATTTTTGGGGTTTTTTTACTTATTGGATTCCTGAAATATATTTTTCTTAGATGTTTAGATAGTCTTAGTTATTTTTGAAATATTATAATTTCTTAGTTTTTTTTCACAGATTTTTAGCAATGTTATGTCTTGAATTTTAAGAACTTTTTATTTTCTTAAAATTGTATACATGTTTAATTTTCTGATTCTTAAATATTTTTATTTATTTTGTATATATATATATATATATATATATATATATATATATATATATATATATATAATTATTTATGTTTTAGACATTTTTTACTTTGTGTTTTTTAAGTAGCTGTAAAATAATATAAAAAAGCTAGCATGCTAAAATACAACACGGGTAAAGTAGCACCATGTTTGACTGTGAGGCGTATACCTGCAACATGAGCTAAATGGGCTAGCTTGCTAACAGCTAACATATGTGAAGTAGAATAATATTTGACTTGGAGTCATTTACCTACAAAATGAGCTTAAAAAAAGCCTAGCATGCTAACACTTAGCATGCGGAAAGTAGCAACATATTTTACCGCGAGGCACACACCTGAAAAATTTGCAAAAACAGCTAGCATGCTAACAGGTAACATGCTAACCGCTGAAATATGTGAAGTAACAAAATATTTGACTCTGACTCATTTACCTGCAAAGTGAGCTAAAAAAGCTAGCATGCTAACAGTTAACATGCAGAAAGTAGCAAAATATATAAATCCTTGGCACATACCTGCAAATATTTTCCCCCAAAAATAAGCAACATATTTGAAAATGTAAACATTAACAATTATTCAAACCCTGTTAAAATTTCATTTCAAATCCATGAAATAACTATATACATTAAATAAAAATACCAAAAAATCCAAATTAAAATATCTGCAAATCTGATCATAAAAAAATGAAATACAAGTTTTTTAAGTTAGGAAAAAAGATCTAAAAATCCACACAAATAAAATTTGCTAAAAATATCACAAAATGTAAAATAACAAAGATTTCAACATGTGAACATTTGCAGAAAATAAAATATTCATAAATCTTGAATCTAAAAATATCTATTAAGAAATATAAATTCAAATATTCCATTAAGCAAAATATCTGAAAAAAAAAATCAAAAAATCTAAAACGTAAAAAAATTATTAGCAATCCAAGAAAATATCTAAAAAAAAATAAGGAAATAAAAAGATCTAAAACTTCAAGAAATACAATTTGCAAACAATCTGAGACAATAAAAATAACTAAAAGTCCATCAATGAACGAATACCTAACTATCTTAGAAATAAAACAACAGCAAAATCTACGAATTTAAAAAATATATATAAATATATTTATTTAAAAAAAAACAGAGTAAAAAATGTCTAAAACATAAAAACTAATATCTACATACAAAATAAACATTTACACAACATTAAGAAATGTAAATTCAAATATTCCAAAAAGTAAAACATCTGAAAATAAATCCAAATATCTAAAACATTAAAAAAGATAGTTATATATTTAGCAATCTAAGAAAAATATCTTAAAAAATTTAAGGAAATAAAAAGATCTAATAAAAAAATAATTTGTTAACAATTAATAATAAAATAACTAAAAGTCCAACAATTTAAAAATACTTAAAATATAGAATTAAAACAACAGAAAAATCTATGAATATTAAAAAAACAAAAAACATCTAAAAATTATTTATTTAAAAAAACACAAAGTCTCAAAAATGTCTAAAACATAAATATTAATATCAAAATACAAAATAAACATTTAGAAAACATAAAAAATATATACATTTAAATATTCCATTAAGTACAATATCTGAAACAAAATCAAAATATCTAAAACATAAAACTAATTTTATATATACATATATATATATATATATATATATATATATATATATATATATATATATATATATATATATATATACATATATATATATGTATATATATATATATATATATATATATACATATAACATATACATATATATATATATAATTATTTAAGAATCAGAAAATTTAATATATACAAATATAAGAAAATTAAAAAAATTAAAATTTAAGAAATAACATTTCTAAAAATCTGTGAAAAAACAAAATAAATTATAATATTTCCAAATAACTAAGACTCACGCACTCATCAATTGTTAGCATTCTAATGTTAGCATGCATGTTGTTGTGGCTTGTGCAGCCCTTTGAGACACTTGTGAGTTAGGGCTATACAAATAAACATTGATTGATTGATTGATTACAATTTTTTACTCTGAGTCAAATATTATGTTACTTCACTTGAGTTAGCAGTTAGCATGTTACCTGTTAGCACGCTAAATGTTCCAAAGAAAAGTGCCAAACTTGGAAGTGTGATGCGGTGAGAGAAAACAAGTGTGCCGCTGTTGAATAAAACATGTCAGTTTCAGCGTGGCGAGATGTACTAAGCGTGTAAAAAAAAAAAAAAAGGAAAGAAGGTGTGGCGGCACACGCACTCCGTGGAGCTACTTTGGCGACTTGCAGGGATTCTGATCGTCGGCTGGCTGGCGGGCTAAAAAAAAAAAAAAAAAAAAAAAGGTTGAAACTCCTTAAGCTAATTTACATAACCGCGTCGAGCGGAGGCGCTTCAAAGCCTGGCGCATCAGATTACCTGTTAGCATTAGCATATTAGCCTGGAGCGCCGGACCGTATAGCAGCCGCCTGCCACGCTTTAGCCCTTAGCATTAGCATATTAGCGAGGCGGGTGTGCGGCACTGATAGGCAGATGACATTGAGGCGCGACTTTGACATTGTGTGTGTGTGTGTGTGTGTGTGTGTGTGTGTGTGTGTGTGTGTGTGTGTGTGTGTGAGGGGGAATGAGGGGGGGCCAGGGGGTGAGGGGGGGGGGGGGGCTGATGATCCAATCAAAGTGTTTGCAATAAAGATGATCATATGGAGTGCAAGCTGAGATGAAGATGCCGCCTAAACAGGAAGCACCTTCAAAATAAAGTGTTAACTGTTAGCATCCTATTGTTTTTAGCTTTTTACACACACTTACTGCAGTGTTGTGTGTCACAGTACAAAGTAGAGAAGAAAGAAGTCAACATCAATCAACAAAACACACAATTAGACACAATAAATGCTACAAAGTGCAAGTGTGACTATCAGCCCTGACACACACACACACACACACACACACACACGCAGTTTTAGTTAACGAGAGGAGCCAATTAGCAGGCCCAAATTGTCATTGAAGCTGACACTAGCACTGATGCCAGCACAACAACGTCGACACATGTAAACACACACACACACACAGAGCTGGGCGTGTGTGTGTGTGTGTGTGTGTGTGTTTGCGTGTGTCCGTATGTAAGTGTGTGTATGCAAGTGTGTGTGTATGTAAGTGTGTGTGTGTAAGTGTGTATGTATGGAAATGCGTGTGTATGTAAGTGTGTATGTAAGTGCGTGTGTATGGAAGTGTGTGTGTTTGTAAGTGTGTGTATGTAAGTGAGTGTGTATGTATGTGTGTGTGTGTGTGTGTGTGTGTATGTAAGTGATTGTGTGGAAGTGTGTGTGTATGTAAGTGAGTGTGTATGTAAGTCTGTTTGTATGGAAGTGCGTGTGTATGTAAGTGTGTGTATGTAAGTGGGTGTATGGAAGTGTGTGTGTATGGAAGTGTGTGTATGTAAGTGAGTGTGTATGTAAGTCTGTTTGTATGGAAGTGCGTGTGTATGTAAATGTATATGTAAGTGAGTGTGTATGTAAGTGCGTATGAAGTGTGTATGCATGTAAGTGTGTGTATGTGAGTGTGTAAGTATGCAAGTGTGTGTGTATGTAAGTAAGTATGTATGTATGTAAGTGCGTGTGTATGTAAGTGTGTGTATGTAAGTGAGTGTATTTTTAAGTGTGCGTGTAAGTGTGTGTGTATGGAAACGTGTAAGTGTGTGTATGTAAGTGTGTATGTATCTAAGTGTGTATGTATGTAAGTGTGTATGTGTATGAGTTTGTGTGCATATAAGTTTGTGTGTATGTAAGTGTGTGTATGTAAGTGAGTGTGTATAAGTGCATGTGTATGTAAATGTGTATGTAAGTGTGTATGTATGTGCGTGTGTATGTAAATGTATATGTAAGTGAGTGTGTATGTAAGTGAGTGTGTATGTAAGTGCGTATGAAGTGTGTATGTATGTAAGTGTGTGTATGTAAGTGAGTGTGTATGTTAGTGTGTATGTAAGTCTGTATGTATGGAAGTGCGTGTGTATGTAAATGTATATGTAAGTGAGTGTGTATGTAAGTGTGTATGAAGTGTGTGTGTATGTAAGTGTGTATGAAGTGTGTATGCATGTAAGTGTGTGTATGTGAGTGTGTAAGTATGTAAGTGTGTAAGTATGCAAGTGTGTGTGTATGTAAGTAAGTATGAATGTATGTAAGTGCGTGTGTATGTAAGTGTGTGTATGTAAGAGAGCATGTATGTAAGTGTGTGTATGTAAGTGAGTGTATTTTTAAGTGTGCGTGTAAGTGTGTGTGTATGGAAACGTGTATGTGTGTGTATGTAAGTGTGTATGTATCTAAGTGTGTATGTATGTAAGTGTGTATGTGTATGAGTTTGTGTGCATATAAGTTTGTGTGTATGTAAGTGTGTGTATGTAAGTGAGTGTGTATAAGTGCAAGCGTATGTAAATGTGTATGTAAGTGTGTATGTATGTGCGTGTGTATGTAAATGTATATGTAAGTGAGTGTGTATGTAAGTGCGTATGAAGTGTGTATGTATGTAAGTGTGTGTATGTGAGTGTGTAAGTATATAAGTGTGTAAGTATGCAAGTGTGTGTGTATGTAAGTAAGTATGTATGTATGTATGTAAGTGTGTGTGTATGTAAGTGAGTGTATGTAAGTGTGTGTATGTAAGTGAGCGTGTATTTAAGTGTGCGTGTAAGTGCGTGTGTATGGAAATCTGTATGTGAGTGTGTATGCAAGTGTGTATGTATCTATGTGTGCATGAGTTTGTGTGTATGTAAGTGTGTGTATGTAAGTAAGTGTGTATAAGTGCATGTGTATGTAAATGTGTATGTAAGTGTGTGTGTGTGTGTCTGTAAGTATGTATGTATGTAAGTGCGTGTGTATGTAAATGTGTATGTAAGTGTGTGTGTCTGTAAGTATGTATGTATGTAAGTGCGTGTGTATGTAAATGTGTATGTATGGAAATGCGTGTGTATGGAAGTGAGTGTATTTAAGTGTGTATGTATGTGTGTGTATGTAAGTGAGTGTGTATGTAAGTGTGTATGTATGAAGTGTGTGTGTGTATGTAAGTGTGTGTGTAGGTACGTGTGTATGTATGGAAATGTGGGGGTTATGGAAGTGTGTATGTAAGTGGGTGTATGTAAGTGAGTGTGTATGTAAGTGTGTGTGTGTGTAAGTGAGTATGTAAGTGTGTGTATGTAAGTGAGTTAGTATGTAAGTATGTGTGTATGTGAGTGTATGTAAGTGAGTATGTATAAGTGTGTGTGTATGTATGTGAGCATGTATGTAAGTGTGTGTATGTGAGTGTGTATTTAAGTGTGTGTGTATGTAAGTGAGTGTGTATTTAAGTGTGTGTGTATATAAGTGGGTGTGTGTATCTAAGTGTGTATGTATGTAAGTGTGTAGGTGTATATACATTTGTGTGTATATAAGTTTGTGTATGTAAGCGTGCGTATGTATGTGAGAGTGTATTTAAGTGGGTGTAAGTGTGTGTGTATGTAAGTGTGTGTATGTAAGTGTGTATGTATAAAAATGAGTGTGTGTGTGTGCCTACCAGGTGTGTGTCCAGGTAGGCGGTGAGGCTGTCCAGGTCTTGGCGGGGCTGAGTCCAGTTGTGGGTGCTGATCAGCGCCCCCTGCAGCCAGGAGATGAAATGGTCCAGCTGCTGCACAAACTTCTGTGGGTCATGCACACACACACACACACACACACACACACACACACACACACACACACACACACACACACACACACACACACACACACACACTTCTTACTCTCACATAGTTACACCAATCTTTGAAAGGTCTACTTCGGCAACACTTTTATTTTGAAGTTCTGACTTTTATTTTGAAGTTCTGACTTTTATTTTGAAGTTCTGACTTTTATTTTGAAGTTCTGACTTTTTAAGAGTATGACCTGAGTAGACCAGAAAACCTTTTTTCTGTCATAAAAGGTAACAAGAAAAATGTTGACTTGCTAAAATAATATTTAAACACGTTTAAAGACTGTTACTAATATTTAAAAATATTCAAATAATTTTAAATACAAATTAAAATATGCAAAAACATTTGTGGACATTTTTTCAAATATTCAAAAGCATTTTAAAAAAATGCTTAAATAATTACAGACAAATACAGACGATTAAAAATATTGAAAATTTTAAGTAAATTAAATAAAAAATACGGCAATTCAAAAATAATTGCCATTTTAAAAATAAAACCATTATAAAGCCATCCATCCATTAATTTTTACCGCATGTCCCTTTTAAAACAATTAAAATATTCAACAGAACACTTAAAGTCAGTTTTTAAATGTTCAACAGCATTTAAGAACATTGTGAAAGATTAAAAACTACTCAAAAGCAATGTATGACTATTAAGAACATTTAAAAGCACTTCAAAGCAATTGAAGATTTTTAGGAACATTTTAAAATATTCAAAAGCAATTATACATTTTTAAGAATATTTGAAAACACTTTGAAACATTTAAAGGGAATTATGAACATTTAAAATATGTTCAGCATTTAAACATTAATAGTAGCACACGCTAACATTTCACCACATTTAAAGACATTTAAAGAAATTCTATTATATGTAAAAAATGTAAAGCCACCTAAAACATTGGACATTTAAATATGATGGAAGACGTTTAAAATATGTAACACCATTTAAGACAATTAGAAATATTTAAAAGTATTTAAGACAGTTAAAAAATGTAACTGCATTTAGACAAAATTAAAGACACTTTTAAATACTTAACAGCATTTGGGAAAATGAAGACCATTAGCAATAACAACCTGTTAAGAACAGTTTTAAATATTGTTGAGTTTATTTCAATCACAAATACACTTAAAACATGATACATTACAATATCTTGTATCATTTCGCTTTACAAGTTCCAAAAGGAGAAGGAATAAGCAAGACTTTAAAAGTATTTAAGATATATTTAAAAGCCATTAAAGATTAAAAGGAGCATTTGAAAATATTTTTGCTTAATTTAAAGACAAAGGACCATGAATAATATTTAAGAACATTTAAAGACTATTAAAGACAATTAAGAACATTTAACAGTATTTCAGAATATTGAGAACATTTAAGAACATTTAAAATCAATTGACATTGATAGTAGTAGCATCTGAAAATATTTAACAACATTTAAAGACAATTAACAATATTAATTACCATTTAAAGGCAATTAAAGACATCTAAAAATGTTTAACAGCATTTGAGAACGGATGAAATAATATTTAACAGCTTTTAAAGACAAATAAAGAGTATTTAAAATAATGACCATTGTTTAAGAAAAATATGAACTTGCAAATCTATTTAAAAGCCGCTAATGACAATTAAGAAACATTTTGAAAGAATACAAAATCAACTCAAGTTTGTTAGGAGGATCTGAAAATATTTCACAATGTTTAAAAACAGTTAAAAACAATTAAAATATTTTAACACAACAAATGAAAAATACTAATAATTAAAACATACTTACAGACTATTAAAGACATTTTTTTTCACCAACTTAAACACAAAAACTATTGGGAGCGTCTGAACATGTATAATGACAATTAAAAACTATTAAAATATTTTAAGACAACAACGGAAAGTAATTATAATTAAAACATACTTAAAGACAGTAAAAATACTTTTGTTTTTTTTTCAACCAACTTAAACATAAAACTATTGGGAGTGTCTGAAGATGTTTAATTAAGATTTAAAGACAGTTCAAATATGTTGGAGTATCTAAAGACAATGAAGCTATTTAACTGCATTAAAATACATTTAAAGACAATAAAAAGCATTTAAGAGTATTTAAAGACGATTTAGGGCAACTAGAAGAAGAAGAAGACACTTGTGGACAAAAAGGCACTGGACATCTAGACACTGGACATCTAGACACTGGACATCTAGACACTGGACATCTAGACACTGACATCTAGACACTGGACATCTAGACACTGGACATCTAGACACTGACATCTAGACACTGGACATCTAGGCACTGGACATCTAGACACTGACATCTAGACACTGGACATCTAGACACTGGACATCTAGACACTGACATCTAGACACTGACATCTAGACACTGGACATCTAGACACTGGACATCTAGACACTGGACATCTAGGCACTGGACATCTAGACACTGACATCTAGACACTGGACATCTAGACACTGGACATCTAGACACTGGACATCTAGGCACTGGACATCTAGACACTGACATCTAGACACTGGACATCTAGGCACTGGACATCTAGACACTGGACATCTAGTCACTGGACATCTAGTCACTGGACATCTAGACACTGGACATCTAGACACTGGAAATCTAGACACTGGACATCTAGACACTGACATCTAGACACTGGACATCTAGACACTGACATCTAGACACTGGACATCTAGACACTGGACATCTAGACACTGGACATCTAGACACTGACATCTAGACACTGGACATCTAGACACTGGACATCTAGACACTGGACATCTAGACACTGGACATCTAGACACTGACATCTAGACACTGGACATCTAGACACTGGACATCTAGACACTGACATCTAGACACTGGACATCTAGGCACTGGACATCTAGACACTGACATCTAGACACTGGACATCTAGACACTGGACATCTAGACACTGACATCTAGACACTGACATCTAGACACTGGACATCTAGACACTGGACATCTAGACACTGGACATCTAGGCACTGGACATCTAGACACTGACATCTAGACACTGGACATCTAGACACTGGACATCTAGACACTGGACATCTAGGCACTGGACATCTAGACACTGACATCTAGACACTGGACATCTAGGCACTGGACATCTAGACACTGGACATCTAGTCACTGGACATCTAGTCACTGGACATCTAGACACTGGACATCTAGACACTGGAAATCTAGACACTGGACATCTAGACACTGACATCTAGACACTGGACATCTAGACACTGACATCTAGACACTGGACATCTAGACACTGGACATCTAGACACTGGACATCTAGACACTGACATCTAGACACTGGACATCTAGACACTGGACATCTAGACACTGGACATCTAGTCACTGGACATCTAGACACTGGACATCTAGACACTGGACATCTAGACACTGACATCTAGACACTGGACATCTAGACACTGGACATCTAGACACTGGACATCTAGACACTGACATCTAGACACTGGACATCTAGACACTGGACATCTAGACACTGGACATCTAGACACTGACATCTAGACACTGGACATCTAGACACTGGACATCTAGACACTGGACATCTAGACACTGACATCTAGACACTGGACATCTAGACACTGGACATCTAGACACTGGACATCTAGACACTGACATCTAGACACTGGACATCTAGACACTGACATCTAGACACTGGACATCTAGACACTGGACATCTAGACACTGGACATCTAGACACTGACATCTAGACACTGGACATCTAGACACTGGACATCTAGACACTGGACATCTAGACACTGGACATCTAGACACTGACATCTAGACACTGACATCTAGACACTGGACATCTAGACACTGGACATCTAGACACTGGACATCTAGACACTGACATCTAGACACTGGACATCTAGACACTGGACATCTAGACACTGACATCTAGACACTGGACATCTAGACACTGGACATCTAGACACTGGACATCTAGACACTGACATCTAGACACTGGACATCTAGACACTGACATCTAGACACTGGACATCTAGACACTGGACATCTAGACACTGACATCTAGACACTGGACATCTAGACACTGACATCTAGACACTGGACATCTAGACACTGGACATCTAGACACTGGACATCTAGACACTGGACATCTAGGCACTGGACATCTAGACACTGACATCTAGACACTGGACATCTAGGCACTGGACATCTAGACACTGGACATCTAGACACTGGACATCTAGTCACTGGACATCTAGTCACTGGACATCTAGACACTGGACATCTAGACACTGGACATCTAGACACTGGACATCTAGACACTGGACATCTAGACACTGGACATCTAGACACTGGACATCTAGACACTGACATCTAGACACTGGACATCTAGACACTGGACATCTAGACACTGGACATCTAGACACTGACATCTAGACACTGGACATCTAGACACTGGACATCTAGACACTGGACATCTAGACACTGACATCTAGACACTGGACATCTAGACACTGGACATCTAGACACTGGACATCTAGACACTGACATCTAGACACTGGACATCTAGACACTGGACATCTAGACACTGGACATCTAGACACTGGACATCTAGGCACTGGACATCTAGACACTGGACATCTAGACACTGGACATCTAGACACTGGACATCTAGACACTGGACATCTAGACACTGGACATCTAGACACTGACATCTAGACACTGGACATCTAGACACTGGACATCTAGACACTGGACATCTAGGCACTGGACATCTAGACACTGGACATCTAGACACTGGACATCTAGACACTGGACACCTAGACACTGGACATCTAGACACTGGACATCTAGACACTGGACATCTAGACACTGGACATCTAGACACTGACATCTAGACACTGGACATCTAGACACTGGACATCTAGACACTGGACATCTAGACACTGACATCTAGACACTGGACATCTAGACACTGGACATCTAGACACTGGACATCTAGACACTGGACATCTAGACACTGACATCTAGACACTGGACATCTAGACACTGGACATCCAGACACTGGACATCTAGACACTGGACATCTAGACACTGGACATCTAGACACTGACATCTAGACACTGGACATCTAGACACTGACATCTAGACACTGGACATCTAGACACTGGACATCCAGACACTGGACATCTAGACACTGGACATCTAGACACTGACATCTAGACACTGGACATCTAGACACTGGACATCTAGACACTGGACATCTAGACACTGACATCTAGACACTGGACATCTAGACACTGACATCTAGACACTGGACATCTAGACACTGGACATCTAGACACTGACATCTAGACACTGGACATCTAGACACTGGACATCTAGACACTGGACATCTAGACACTGACATCTAGACACTGGACATCTAGACACTGACATCTAGACACTGGACATCTAGACACTGGACATCTAGACACTGGACATCTAGACACTGACATCTAGACACTGGACATCTAGACACTGACATCTAGACACTGGACATCCAGACACTGGACATCCAGACACTGGACATCTAGACACTGGACATCTAGACACTGGACATCTAGACACTGGACATCTAGACACTGACATCTAGACACTGGACATCTAGACACTGGACATCTAGGCACTGGACATCTAGACACTGGACATCTAGGCACTGGACATCTAGACACTGGACATCTAGGCACTGGACATCTAGACACTGGACATCTAGACACTGGACATCTAGACACTGACACACTCAGGTGACACCACAGGCTTTTTTTAAATGCCACTAGGAACTTCATCACCTCCACCTTCATCATCTCCATCACCTCCACCTTTGTCACCTTCATCACTTTCATCACCTCCACCTTCGTCACCTCCACCTTCATCACCTTCATCACCTCCACCTTCATCACCTTCATCACCTCCACCTTTGTCACCTTCATCACCTCCACCTTCATCACCTTCATCACCTCCACCTTCATCACCTTCATCACCTCCACCTTCATCATCCCCATCACCTCCACCTTTGTCACCTCCACCTTCATCACCTTCATCATCCCCATCACCTCCACCTTCGTCACCTCCACCTTCATCACCTTCATCAACTCCACCTTCCTCACCTCCACTTTCCACACCTCCACTTTCCACACCTCCACCTTCATCACCTTCATCACCTCCACCTTCATCACCTTCATCACCTCCACCTTTGTCACCTTCATCACCTTCATCACCTTCATCACCTCCACCTTCGTCACCTCCACCTTCATCACCTTCATCACCTCCACCTTCATCACCTTCATCACCTCCACCTTCATCATCCCCATCACCTCCACCTTTGTCACCTCCACCTTCATCACCTTCATCACCTCCACCTTCATCACCTTCATCATCCCCATCACCTCCACCTTCATCATCCCCATCACCTCCACCTTTGTCACCTCCACCTTCATCACCTTCATCACCTCCACCTTCATCACCTTCATCATCCCCATCACCTCCACCTTCGTCACCTCCACCTTCATCACCTTCATCAACTCCACCTTCCTCACCTCCACTTTCCACACCTCCACTTTCCACACCTCCCCCTTCATCACCTCTGCCTTCATCACCTCCAACTTCATCACCTCCACCTTCCTCACCTCACCCTTTCTCACCTCCACCTTCATCACATTCATCACCTCCACCTTCCTCACCTCCACCTTCCTCACCTCTACCTTCCTCACCTTCATCATCTCACCCTTCCTCACCTCCACCTTCGTCACTTCCACCTTCCTCACCTTCATCACCTTCATCACTTTCATCACCTTCATCACCTCCACCTTCATCATCTCCATCACCTCCACCTTCGTCACCTCCACCATCATCTTCATCACCTTCATCACCTTCATCGCCTCCACCTTCCACACCTCCACTTTCCACACCTCCACCGTCATTAACTCCACCTTCATCAACTCCACCTTCATAAACTCCACCTTCATAAACTCCACCTTCATCACCTCCACCTTCCTCATTCTTTCTCACCTCCACCTTCATCACCTTCATCACCTCCACCTTCCTCACCTCCACCTTCCTCACCTTCATCACCTTCATCATCTCACCCTTCCTCACCTCCACCTTCATCACCTTCATCACCTCCACCTTCCTCACCTTCATCACCTCACCCTTTCTCACATCCACCTTCATCACTTCCACCTTCCTCACCTCCACCTTCCTCACCTTCATCACCTCCACTTTCATCACCTCCACTTTCCACACCTCCACCTTCATCACCTTCACCTTCATCACCTCACCCTTCCTCAACTCCACCTTCATCCCCATCTGAAGACCCACAAGTAGACCCCCACCAAGAGCACCCTCATACTCGCTTCCAATGACAGCCGATGATGTGTGTGTGTGTGTGTGTGTGTGTGTGTGTGTGTGTGTGTGTGTGTGTGTGTGTGTGTGTGTGTGTGTGTGTGTGTGTGTGTGTGTGTGTGTGTGTGTGTGTGTGTGTGTGTGTGTGTGTGTGTGTGAGCCTTGACCGATTGAGCGCTGGTATGTTAATTACAAGCGTGACCCTTTCCAAAAAAGAGTCGATACGGTGGAGCGTCGGAGGAGAAATGTCAATGAAGAGTATTGACCAGGTGAGGAAGGAGGAGGTGAGGAAGGAGATGGTGAGGAAAGTGTGCTCTGCCAGAGAATAAGAAGACGCAGCAGAAGAGATCTGTTTGCCAACTATGTGGTCACTAAGTCACTACATCAATTAAGTCACCAAGTCACTACTTCAATTAAGTCACCAAGTCACTACTTCAATTAAGTCACCAAGTCACTACATCAATTAAGTCACTAAGTCAATACTTCAATTAAGTCACTACTTCAATTAAGTCACCAAGTCACTACATCAATTAAGTCACCAAGTCACTACATCAATTAAGGCACTAAGTCACTGCTTCAATTAAATCACTACATCAATTAAGTCACCAAGTTACTATGGCAAGTAAGTCACTAAGTCACTACTTCAATTAAGTCACTACTTCAATTAAGTCACTAAGTCACTGCATCAATTAAGTCACTGAGTCACTACATCAATTAAGTCACCAAGTCACTACTTCAATTAAGTCACTACTTCAATTAAGTCACCAAGCCACTACATCAATTAAGTCACTAAGTCAATACTTCAATTAAGTCACTACTTCAATTAAGTCACCAAGTCACTACATCAATTAAGTCACTAAGTCAATACTTCAATTAAGTCACAAAGTCACTACATCAATTAAGTCACCAAGTCACCACATCAATTAAGGCACTAAGTCACTGCTTCAATTAAATCACTACATCAATTAAGTCACTAAGTTACTATGGCAATTAAGTCACTAAGTCACTGCTTCAATTAAATCACTACATCAATTAAGTCACTAAGTTACTATGGCAATTAAGTCACTAAGTCACTACTTCAATTAAGTCACCAAGTCACTACATCAATTAAGTCACTAAGTCACTGCTTCAATTAAATCACTACATCAATTAAGTCACTAAGTTACTATGGCAATTAAGTCACCAAGTCACTACTTCAATTAAGTCACTACTTCAATTAAGTCACTAAGTCACTACATCAATTAAGTCACTAAGCCACTACATCAATTAGGTCACTAGGTCACCACTTAAATTAAGTCACTAAGTCACTGCTTCAATTAAGTCACTACATCAATTAAGTCACTAAGCCAATACATCAATTAAGTCACTAAGTCACCGCTTCAATTAAATCACTACATCAATTAAGTCACTAAGTTACTATGTCAATTAAGTCACTATTTCAATACTTCAATTAAGTCACTACTTCAATCAAGTCACTAAGTCACTACATCAATTAAGTCACTAAGTCACCACATCAATTAAGTCACCAAGTCACTACTTCAATTAAGTCACTGCTTCAATTAAGTCACTAAGTCACTACATCAATTAAGTCACCAAGTCACTACATCAATTAGGTCACTAAGTCACTACTTCAATTAAGTCACTAAGTCACTGCTTCAATTAAGTCACTACATCAATTAAGTCACAAAGTCACTACATCAATTAAGTCACAAAGTCACCGCTTCAATTACATCACTGCATCAATTAAGTCACTAAGTTACTACGCCAATTAAGTCACTAAGTTACTACGTCAATTAAGTCACTATGTCAATACTTCAATTAAGTCACTACTTCACTTAAGTCACTACATCAATTAAGTCACTAAGTCACTACATCAAATTAGGTCACTAAGTCACTACTTCAATTAAGTCACAAAGTCACTACATCAATTAAGTCACTAAGTCACTACATCAATTAGGTCACTAAGTCACTAATTCAATTAAGTCACTACATCAATTAAGTCACTAAGTCACTACATCAATTAGGCCACTAAGTCACTACTTCAATTAAGTCACTACATCAATTAAGTCACTAAGTCACTACATCAATTAAGTCACTAAGTCACTGCTTCGATTAAATCACTACATCAATTAAGTCACTAAGTTACTGTGTCAATTAAGTCACTATTTCAATACTTCAATTAAGTCACTACTTCAATCAAGTCACTAAGTCACTACATCAATTGAGTCACCAAGTCACTACATCAATTAAGTCGCCAAGTCACTACTTCAATTAAGTCACTGCTTCAATTAAGTCACTAAGTCACTACATCAATTAAGTCACTAAGTCACCACATCAATTAGGTCACTAAGTCACTACTTCAACTAAGTCACTAAGTCACTGCTTCAATTAAGTCACTACATCAATTAAGTCACAAAGTCACTACATCAAGTAAGTCACTAAGTCACCGCTTCAATTAAATCACTACATCAATTAAGTCACCAAGCTACTACGTCAATTAAGTCACTAAGTTACTACGTCAATTAAGTCACTATGTCAATACTTCAATTAAGTCACTCCTTCACTTAAGTCACTACATCAATTAAGTCACTAAGTCACTACATCAATTAGGTCACTAAGTCACCACTTCAATTAAGTCACTAAGTCACTACATCAATTAAGTCACTAAGTCACTACATCAATTAGGTCACTAAGTCGCTACTTCAATTAAGTCACTACATCAATTAAGTCACTAAGTCACTACATCAATTAAGTCACTAAGTCACTGCTTCAATTAAATCACAACATCAATTAAGTCACCAAGTTATTATGTCAACTAAGTCGCTATGTCAATACTTCAATTAAGTCACTACTTCAATCAAGTCACTAAGTCATTAGATCAAGTAAGTCACTAAGTCACTACATCAATTAAGTCACTAAGTCACTACATCAATTAGGTCACTAAGTCACTACTTCAATTAAGCCACTACTTCAATTAAGTCACTAAGTCACTACATCGATTAAGTCACTAAGTCACTACACCAATTAGGTCACTAAGTCACTACTTCAATTAAGTCACTAAGTCACTGCTTCAATTAAGTCACTACATCAATTAAGTCACTAAGTTACTACGGCAATTAAGTCACTCAGTCTCCACATAAATTAAGTCAGTCGCAACGTCGATTAAGTTGTCGATTAAGTCACTACGTTGATTAAGTCGCAACGTCGATTAAGTTGCCGAATAAGTATTTACGACAATTAAGTCGCAACATCGATTGAGTTGTTACGTCGATTAAGTCATTACGTTGATAATGTCCCAACGTTGATTAAGTTGTTGCGTCAGTTAATTCGCAAGGTCGATTAGGCCCCTACGTCGATTAAGTCGCAAGGTCGATTTAGTCATTACGTCCATTAAGTTGTCACGTCGGTTAAAGTCTTTTTACGTGGCTAAAGTCCCAACGTCGATTAAGTCGTTATGTGGATTAATTCGCAACGTCGATTAAGTTGTTGCGTCGATTAAGTCGCAAGGTCAGTTAAGCCACTGCGTCGATTAAGTCATTACATCGACTAAATCGTTACGTCGATTAAGTCATCACCTTGATCAAGTCGCAACATTAAATAAGTCGCAACGTCGATTAAGTCATTACGTCAATAAAGTTGCAACGTCGATTAAGCCACTAAATCGATTAAGCCACTAAGTCGATTAAATCGCAACATCGATTATGCCGCGACACAGATTAAGTCGCAACATCGCTTAAGTCATCACGTCAATTAAGTCGTTACGACTTAATTGTCTATATTAATACATGATGGTATCATTGTTGATAAATGACGATATCAATGCTGATGCGTGACAATATCAATGCTGATACATGATGATATCAATGCTGATACATGACGATATCAATGCTGATACATGATGATATCAATGCTGATACATGAAAATATCGATATTGATACATGACATATCAATGTTGATGCATGATGTCAATATTGATGCATTATGTTAATATTGATACATGACAATATCGATGTTGATACATGACGATATCGATGTTGATACATGACAATATCGATGTTAGTACAAGACTATATCGATGTTCATACGTGAAAATATCAACGCTGATACATAACGATATCAATGATGGTACATGACGATATCAATGTTGATACATGACAATATCGATCTTAATACAAGACAATATCGATGTTGATACGTGAAAATATCAATGCTGATACATAACGATATCAATGTTGGTACATGATGTCAATATTGATACAAGATGTCAACATTGATACATTATGTCAATACTGATACATGACGATATCAATGTTGACACATGACGATATCAATGTTGATACATGACGATATCAATGTTGATACGTGAAAATATCAATGCTGATACATAACGATATCAATGTTGATACATGACAATATCGATGTTGATACATGACAATATCGATGTTAATACAAGACAATATCGATGTTGATACGTGAAAATATCAATGCTGATACATAACGATATCAATGTTGGTAAATGATGTCAATATTGATACATGATGTCAACATTGATACATTATGTCAATATTGATACATGACGATATCGATGTTGACACATGACGATATCGATGTTGACACGTGAAAATATCAATGCTAATACATAACGATATCAATGTTGATACATGACGATATCGATGTTGATACATGACAATATCGATGTTAATACAAGACAATATCGATGTTGATATGTGAAAATATCAATGCTGATACATAACGATATCAATGTTGGTACATGATGTCAACATTGATACATGATGTCAACATTGATACATTATGTCAATATTGATACATGTCAATATCAATGTTGACACATGACGATATCGATGTTGAGACGTGAAAATATCAATGCTGATAGATAACGATATCAATGCTGATAGATAACGATGTCAATGTTGATACATGACGATATCGATGTTAATACAAGACAATATCGATGTTGGTACGTGAAAATATCAATGCTGATACATAACGATATCAATGTTGGTACATGACGATATCGATGTTGATACATGACAATATCGATGTTAATACAAGACAATATCGATGTTGATACGTGAAAATATCAATGCTGATACATAACGATATCAATGTTGATACATGACGATATCGATGTTGATACATGACAATATCGATGTTAATACAAGACAATATCGATGTTAATACGTGAAAATATCAATGCTGATACATAACGATATCAATGTTGGTACATGATGTCAACTTTGATACATGATGTCAACATTGATACATTATGTCAATATTGATACATGTCGATATCAATGTTGACACATGACAATATCGATGTTGATATGTGAAAATATCAATGCTGATACATAACGATATCAATGTTGATACATGACGATATCGATGTTTATACATGACAATATCGATGTTAATACAAGACAATATCGATGTTGATACGTGAAAATATCAATCCTGATAGATAACGATATTAATGCTGATAGATAACGATATCAATGTTGATACATGACGATATCGATGTTGATACATGACAATATCGATGTTAATACAAGACAATATCGATGTTGATACGTGAAAATATCAATGCTGATACATAACGATATCAATGTTGGTACATGATGTCAACATTGATACATGATGTCAACATTGATACATTATGTCAATATTGATACATGTCGATATCAATGTTGACACATGACGATATCAGTGTTGATACATGACGATATCGATGTGGATACGTGAAAATATCAATGCTGATACATAACGATATCAATGTTGATACATGACGATATCGATGTTGATACATGACAATATCGATGTTATACAAGACAATATCGATGTTGATACGTGAAAATATCAATGCTGATACATAACGATATCAATGTTGGTACATGATGTCAATATTGATACATGATGTCAACATTGATACATTATGTCAATATTGATACATGATGTCAACATTGATACATTATGTCAATATTTATACATGACGATATCGATGTTCACACATGACGATATCAATGTTGATACATGACAATATCGATGTTGATACGTGAAAATATCAATGCTGATACATAACGATATCAATGTTGATACATGACGATATCGATGTTTATACATGACAATATCGATGTTAATACAAGACAATATCGATGTTAATACAAGACAATATCGATGTTGATACGTGAAAATATCAATCCTGATAGATAACGATATCAATGCTGATAGATAACTATATCAATGTTGATACATGACGATATCGATGTTGATACATGACAATATCGATGTTAATACAAGACAATATCGATGTTGATACGTGAAAATATCAATGCTGATACATAACGATATCAATGTTGGTACATGATGTCAATATTGATACATGATGTCAACATTGATACATTATGTCAATATTGATACATGACGATATCGATGTTGACACATGACGATATCAATGTTGATACATGACGATATCGATGTTGATATGTGAAAATATCAATGCTGATACATAACGATATCAATGTTGATACATGACAACATCGATGTTAATACAAGACAATATCGATGTAGATACGTGAAAATATCAATGCTGATACATAATATCAATGTTGGTACATGATGTCAATATTGATACATGATGTCAACATTGATACATTATGTCAATATTGATACATGACGATATCAATGTTGACACATGATGATATCAATGTTGATACGTAAAAATATCAATGCTGATACATAATGATATCAATGTTGATACATGACGATATCGATGTTGATACATGACAACATCGATGTTAATACAAGACAATATCGATGTTGATACGTGAAAATATCAATGCTGATACATAACGATATCAATGTCGGTAAATGATGTCAATATTGATACATGATGTCAACATTGATACATTATGTTGATATTGATACATGACGATATCAATGTTGATACATGACGATATCGATGTTGATACATGACAATATCGATGTTGATACAAGACAATATCGATGTTGATACGTGAAAATATGAATGCTGATACATAACGATATCAATGTTGGTACATGTCAACATTGATACATGATGTCAACATTGATACATTATGTCAATATTGATACATGACGATATCGATGTTGACACATGACGATATCAATGTTGATACATGACGATATCGATGTTGATATGTGAAAATATCAATGCTGATACATAACGATATCAATGTTGATACATGACAACATCGATGTTAATACAAGACAATATCGATGTAGATACGTGAAAATATCAATGCTGATACATAATATCAATGTTGGTACATGATGTCAATATTGATATATGATGTCAACATTGATACATTATGTCAATATCAATACATGACGATATCAATGTTGACACATGATGATATCAATGTTGATACGTGAAAATATCAATGCTGATACATAATGATATCAATATTGATACATGACGATATCGATGTTGATACATGACAACATCGATGTTAATACAAGACAATATCGATGTTGATACGTGAAAATATCAATGCTGATACATAACGATATCAATGTCGGTACATGATGTCAATATTGATACATGATGTCAACATTGATACATCATGTCGATATTGATACATGACGATATCAATGTAGATACATGACAATATCGATGTTGATACATGACAATATCGATGTTAATACAAGACAATATCGATGTTGATACGTGAAAATATGAATGCTGATACATAACGATATCAATGTTGGTACATGATGTCAACATTGATACATTATGTCAATATTGGTACATGACGATATCGATGTTGACACATTACGATATCAATGTTGATAGATGACGATATCGATGATGATACATGACGATGTAGATGCTGATATCAATGTTGCACGACTATATCAACGTGGATACATGTCGAGGATAACGATGAGGTGTTTTGTTACTTGTGGACTTGGTGTGACTTGTGTAATCCTCATTGTCTCTCGCCAGCTCACTCATTCTTTATTTTCCTCCACGCCGCCCCGCTGGGCCAATCAGACGGCTGCGCTCGCCCCCCCCCTTAGACGCCTCACGCTGCGGCCAGACGGCGGCCGAGATCACATGACGGGGATCCGAGCCCGCCGACTCTTCCAGAGGCTTCTTCTGCTTTCCCGCCAGCGTGTTTATTGGGCGCCTCATCAACTTTCATGAAGCGGCCGACGCTTTTTTACGTGCGCGGGTCACAGATGCGGCCAGAGACGCGCCGCGAGACGGGACCTGCGGGTCGAGCGGGGAGGAGGCCAGAAAATGTGATGAAATTTTTAAAAAGATGAAATATGCTTCTGGGTCTGTGTGTGTGTGTGTGTGTGTGCGCATGTGTGTGTGTGTGTGTGTGTGTGTGTGTGTGTGTGTGTGTGTGTGTGTGTGTGTGTGTGTGTGTGTGCTGCGTCGAGAGAGAAGGTCGTTGTCTTCTTCTCTCACTTCCTCAATTAGGCAGCTCATCATTACATGCTGCTAATTAAGCAGCTAATCAGCTAATTAGCCGCGAACAGAAAGGAAGTGTGTGTGTGTGTGTGTGTGTGTGTGTGTGTGTGTGTGTGTGTGTGTGTGTGTTGATAGATAATGCATTGATTTGGTTTGAGAGTAAATGAGATTATTTGGCAGAATTGTGTTATAATAAAATCAGTGTTGTCGTTTTTTTATGGAGTTTATTTTGTATTTTTATTACCAAGCTAATTTTTTTTTTTTACGCTGAATTTATGCAACTGGATTTTTTTCAAATTATGCTGACAATTTTGAAAAAAAAAATCAGTGTTTTCAAAATGCAGTGCATTACAATTAAAGGTAAAAATAAATCAGTGTGTACAAATCCAGTATAAAAAAATTGTGTGTAAAAAAGCGTATAAAAATTCAGTGTAAAAGAATTTGTAAAAAAATCGGCGTACGAAAATTCAGTGTAAAAAAATTCAGTGTGAAAAAATTCAATGTGACATAGTGTGAAAAAAAATCAGTGTATGAAAAACCGGTGTAAAAGAATGTGTAAAAAATTCAGTGTAAAAAAATTTCAGCATATAAAAATTCAATGTGAATAAATGAGTGTTGAAAAAAATCAGTGTATAAAAATTTTGTGTAAAAAACTGGGCGGAAAAAAACAAGTGTATGAAAACCCAGTGTAAACGAAACACGTTAAAAAAAATCAGTGTATATAAATCCTGTGTAAAACGATTTTATGTAAAAAAAAAGATTGAAAAAAAATTCAATGTGAAGACATTTTTTATGAAAAATCTGTGTATGAATGACCAATGTAAAAAAAAATTGTGTGAAAAAAAAGGGTATTAAAATTCAGTGTAAAAAATAATGTTTGCAAAAAATCAGTGTATGAAAAACCGGTGTAAAAGAATGTGTAAAAAATTCACTGTAAAAAAATTTCAACATAGAAAAATTCAATGTGAAAAAATGAGTGTTAAAAAAAATCAGTGTATAAAAATTTAGTGTAAAAAACTGTGTGTAAAAAAATCAGTGTATAAAAATTGTGTAAAAAAAATCTGTGTATATAAATCCTGTGTAAAACAATTTTATGTAAAAAACAAAATCATTGTATGAAATTCAATGTAAAGACATTTTTTATGAAAAATCTGTGTATGAATGACCAATGTAAAAAAAAAAATAGTGTAAATAAAAATGGTATTAAAATTCAGTGTAAAAAAAAAAATGTTTGCAAAAAATCAGTGTATGAAAAACCGGTGTAAAAGAATGTGTAAAAAATTCAGTGTAAAAAAATTTCAGCATATAAAAATTCAATGTGAAAAAATGAGTGTTAAAAAAAATCAGTGTATAAAAATTAAGTGTAAAAAACTGTGCGGAAAAAAAACAAGTGTATGAAAAACCAGTGTAAACGAAACATGTTAAAACAAATCAGTGTAAAAAAAACTGTAAAAAATGTGTGTAAAAAAATCAGTGTATAAAAATAGTGTAAAAAAAATCAGTGTATATAAATCCTGTGTAAAACAATTTTATGTAAAAAACAAAATCATTGTATAAAATTCAATGTAAAGACATTTTTTATGAAAAATCTGTGTATGAATGACCAATGTAAAAAAACATACTGTAAATAAAAATGGTATTAAAATTCAGTGTAAAAAAAAAAAGTGTATAAAAATTTAGTGTAAAAAACTGTGTGAAAAAAAAACAAGTGTATGAAAAACCAGTGTAAACAAAACATGTTTAAAAAATCTGTGTAAAAAATGTGTGTAAAAAAAATCAGTGTATATAAATCCTATGTAAAAAGATTTTATGTAAAAACAAAATCATTGTATAAAATTCAATGTAAAGACATTTTTATGAAAAATCTGTGTATGAATGACCAATGTAAAAAAAATTGTGTAAAAAAAAAGTGTATTAAAATTCAGTGTTAAAAAAATGTGTGCAAAAAATCAGTGTATGAAAAACAAGTGTAAAAAAATTATTTAAACAAAGATCAGTGTATAAAAATTAAGTGTAAAACAATCAGTATGAAAATCAAGTGTGAAAAATGTGAAGAAAAAAAAACAAGAAAACAGTGTGTGAAAAATTCAGTGCAAAAAAATTTCAGCATATAAAAATTAAATGTGAAAAAATGAGTGTAAAAAAATCAGTGTATAAAAATTTTGTGTAAAAAAGTGTGCGAAAAAAAAACAAGTGTATGAAAAACCAGTGTAAACGAAACATGTTAAGAAAATCAGTGTAAAAAAAACAGTGTAAAAAAAAATCAGTGTATACAAATCCTGTGTAAAAAGATTTTATGTAAAAACTAAATCATTGTATAAAATTCAATGTAAAGACATTTTTTTATGAAAAATCTGTGTATGAATGACCAATGCAAAAAAAATAGTGTAAAAAAAAAAGTGTATTAAAATTCAGTGTTAAAAAAATGTGTGCAAAAAATCAGTGCATGAAAAACAAGTGTAAAAAAAATTATTTAAACAAAGATCAGTGTATAAAAATTAAGTGTAAAACAATCAGTATGAAAATCCAGTGTGAAAAATGTAAAGAAAAAAAAAGAAAAAAACAGTGTGTGAAAATTCAGTGTGAAAAATGTTTGTAAAAAAATCCGGGTATAAAAGTTTAGTGTAAATTTTCACTGTAAAAAAATTAATTGTCGAAATATTTGCTGCTGGAAAAAGCAGGACTAAGTTAAAACTGAACCAATCGTCCTGAATCGATGATTTGTTGTTGTCCGTGAGCGGAGCGTTTAGACCCAGGACCCCTTGTAGTCCGGGGCGGTCCGACCAGGACTCCGGTGGGTTCCCGGGCTGAGAAGTCCTGGTCTCCAGGTAAAGATCGGAGTGGTGGTCTAATTAAAGATGCGGCAAGAACGCGCGCAGACCCTCAGCGCTATTGACATTTTGTCATATTCAATATGGCAGATATGACTGATTAGTCCGCGCTCTGGTCAATAATCCACCTGCCAATCAAAGGTGACCTTTCCAGGTGGGATGATGGATTAGTGGCCCGACAGAGACGTTCTAATCCATCACGTCCACCGGAAGACGGATTTGCCTCGGACTTGTCCTCTTTTGTCTCCGGCCTGGAGTGACCTGGTCTCTGGTCTTTCAGGCCACCCTACCTAGAGTCTGTCCGGGGGTCTGGACCAGGTCTCTGGTCTTTCAGGCCACCCTACCTAGAGTCTGTCCGGGGGTCTGGACCAGGCTACTCCAACTATTAGGGACAGAGGACTCTATTGTATTTCTAAGCTTCTATTATTATTATATATCAGACCTCCTCAACATGCTTCCAAACTCATCAAACTGAACACACACATCAGGACTGGCAAGATTGCCATCTAATAAAAAATAAAAAATAAACTCAAAATTGTGCACTAGGAACAAAACACTGACAAAACTGCTCTTGGGAAGAAAACACAGACAAAACTGCTTGTAACTTCCGGTAGGAATGTCGTAGAGACATGAAACAAAAACCTCAATGTAGGTCTCACTCAGACCTACATTTCATACACTGACATCCTTCAGCAAAAATTAACAGGAAGTTGGCAATTACCCCTTCAAAACTAATTTTTTGTAAAAACCTGTCACCTTTTTTCAAACATTATCTCCTCTGAGCGCGTTTGTTGTGTCGGCTTCAAACTCGCACAGGAGAGAGATTGAACCCTTCTGATTAAAAGTTGATGAAAGAGTTTTAATAACTGCTCCGGTTCTGCTTTTACGCGCCTTCAGAGAACTGATGCGCTGATGCTGCTGCACTGCTGCCGTCTCAAGATGGCCGCTTAAAAGCAGGAAGCACCAGCGTGACCACACAATGCAGAGAAGGTAGGTAAAGTGCAGGTAAAGATGTGTTGACTGGGTGAAAGAAGGAGGCACCAGCGTGACCACACAATGCAGAGAAGGTAGGTAATGTGCAGGTAAAGATGTGTTGACTGGGTAAAAGAAGGAGGCACCAGAGTGACCCCAGGATTCAGGGAAGGTAGGTAAAGTGCAGGTAAAGATATGTTGAATGGGTAAAAGAAGGAGGCACCAGAGTGACCCCGGGATGCAGGGAAGGTAGGTAAAGTGCAGGTAAAGATGTGTTGACTGGGTGAAAGAAGGAGGCACCAGCGTGACCACACAATGCAGAGAAGGTAGGTAAAGTGCAGGTAAAGATGTGTTGACTGGGTAAAAGAAGGAGGCACCAGCGTGACCCCAGGATGCAGGGAAGGTAGGTAAAGTGCAGGTAAAGATATGTTGACTGGGTGAAAGAAGGAGGCACCAGCGTGACCCCAGGATGCAGAGAAGGTAGGTAATGTGCAGGTAAAGATATGTTGACTGGGTGAAAGAAGGAGGCACCAGAGTGACCCCAGGATGCAGGAAAGGTAGGTAAAGTGCAGGTAAAGATATGTTGAATGGGTAAAGGCAGGAAACACCAGCAAAAGTCAGTCCCGTCCATCGCTGCTTGTAGCTTTAATTCTAGGTGTTGTTTGTTTGGGTCACAAAAGTCCACAAATATCTTGCGGAGTTTGGGACTAAGGTGTTCTTACCTCCATCTTCTTCCACACGTCCGAGTCTTGGTCCCGGTGAAGGTCCTCCAGCAGCCGTCGCACCAGAGACGCACCGCTGAGTCTGTCCGGCGGGGACAGGCAGCAGTCGGCAGACCTCCGGCCGTCCTCCCCCTCGGACTGCAGCTCGCTCATCGGGCCGGACTCGATGCTGGACTCATCCAATGAAGGCGCGATGTCGCTGGAGGAGGCGGGGCTATAGCGGCCCGGGTGGTTGCGACCGTTTGGACGCTGTTTGGGCAGGAATTTGTCAAAACGGACATAAAGCTCGATCAAATCTGCCGTGACGTACGAGTAACAGAGAAGGAACATCATCCGCGCTCTCGGGAGAGTCCCAGTCCGTGTTGAGCTCCGTCAGATCCCAGTCGTCCACGTCCTGCAAAGCCTCACGGGTAACTTCCTGGTCGGCGGACCTCTGCAACAAAGGCAGGGGGTTTAGTCCAGAAGACCATGTGGTCTGAAGGATAGGACACCCTCCAAAGTCCACTCACCAGTGTGTGGGCCAGACTCTCCAGATTGACGACCAGCATGTCGCTCTTGTGGAGCTGAGCTGGAAGTGCCAAGAACTCCTCTGAGCCGAACCAGTGCTCTCGGTCCGAACTGGTTTCTGATGAAACCCCCTGCTAGGCAGACAGAATATCGGATTTGTCCACAGAAGAGACCAGAAAACAATCAACATATTTTCAGAACTAACACCGACTTTATGTTCTTTGGGCTTCGCCATCCAGCCAGAAGATCTATGGTCAGAGTCCTCCCCACTTGCTTCCAAGTCTGAGGACAGGACCTGCTCCCTCATGGGGGATGGGGGCGAGGAGTCGGAGTCGACCTCGCTGTGTTCATTTGTCTCAGATGCAACTTCCTGTAAAGGTGGGGCAATGTCTCCTCCGAAAGAACTCCTCTGGTCCATCTGTGGTCTCATGTGACGTCTCTGAATGCTGGGACCGTCCATGACCTGCAGGAAGGAACTCAATGAGCGACCATACTTCTTCAAGAATACAAGAACCAGACAGAAACTGATGGACTGCTTGCCACGACAAAAACTTGAAGATGGACAAACCTGCAGGTTCTCAGGGGACTGAGAACTGTCTTCTGGACCAACTGAGCCCAGGTCCAACCAGAACTTGGAGCGATCCAGAGGATCCATAAGATTTGGGGTGCTCCGACTATGACACTCAGTAACTGGACTAACAGTTCTCGCACCTGCTCTGGTCTTCTCAACCTGGTCTGAGACCAGATCGACTGTCTTTGGGATCGACGGCTCTGTGTTGTGGTTCTGACAGGACAGAGACAGCTTTGCGGCCTCGTTTAATTCAGCTAAACAGTTTTGCAGGTCGTGTTTTGCTAGTTCGGATTCTTCAACCTTCTCTAAGTCTGCTTTCTGGTCCACATCCTGGACTTGATCTAGCTCCTGGCACGTGTCGCCGACCTCAGGCTCCTCCCCCGGGCTGTAGTCGCTCAGCTCAAAGGCAGTGATGCCGCAGTCCAGAGACAAGTAGTCCTGACTGCAGCGGATGGTCAGCTGACCGCAGTCGTCTACCTCGGTCAAGGTGTCCAGACGACGAGACTGCGGAGCAAGAGTCCAGTGAGTAGGAAGCTAGAGAGGAAGCGAAGGAGGTCGGAGCTAAAGAACCTGATGCTGGTCTTGGCTGAACGCCTGCAGGATATCGGTCTGCCTGGTGAAGTTTCCGTTAGGGTCCTGCAGACCCTGCAGGAGTCTTTCCTTCAGAACCAGGACCGAGACTCTCAGCTGGTGCCACAGCAGCTGGACCGTCCTAAAAACACACACGGAGGCGTTGGAAAACTGCGTGCCGGTTCTGAAGAGTTCCGGTTCTGACCTGATGTCGACTATGATGTTGACGGAGTAGGACAGAAGCTTGAGGGAGAACTCGGTCTCCAGCAGAGCGTGGATCTGCTCCACATGGTCCGAGATGTCCTCGCAGATGTCCTGGAAAAGACAATCAGTTTTTTGCTCCAAAAAGCAGAACTCAGTGGACCTCGTGACGTTTCCACATTTAGACACGACCGACACAAAACATTTTCAAAATAAAGGCACAACAAAGCTGCTTTGACCAGGCTAGTGTCTTCTAAGTGGTTCTAGACCCACATGGGGGTTCCGGTCCTAAAGTGTGACCATGAATAGCAAGGAGCAGACGTGGATCGGCGACAGGAAGTAAAATTAGACGACCTTTGGCAAAAGTGGGTCTCTTGGTTCTGAGCCCAGACATGAAGCTGGTCTGAGGTCAGCCAATCAACACTCCTCTCATTCCAGACCGGACCGGCGCCGGAACTGGAATGTGGGTCGCAGACCTCCTGACCCACTGGTGGCTCCTTCAAAATAAAGCTAATGCCAACATGCTAACAAGGTAACATGCCAACAAGCTAACATGCTAACATGCTAACAAGCTATCCATCCATCCATTTCTACCGCTTATTCCCCTATGGGGTCGCGGAGGGCGCTGGCGCCTATCTCAGCAACAATCGGGCGGAAGGCGGAGTACACCCTGGACAAGTTGCTACCTCATCGCAGACTAACAAGCTAACATGCTAACAAGCCAATATGCAAACATGCTAACAAGCCAATGTGGTAACATGTTAACAAGGTAACATGCTAACAAGTTAACATGCTAACATGTTAACATGCTAACACGCAAATGAGCTAACATGCTAACATGCTTCAAGCAAATATGCCAACATGCTAACAAGCTAACATGGTAACATGCTAACAGGCTAACAACTTAACATGCTAACAAGCAAACATACTAACAAGCTAACATGGTAACATGCTAAAAAGCTGTGTTAATGTGTGAATTTTCTGTGAACGTTAACAAGCTAACATGCTGACCAACAAACATTGTAACAAGCTAACATGCTAACAAGCCAATATGCTAACAAGCTAACATGCTAACAAGCCAATATGCTAACATGCTAACAAGCAAACAAGCCAATATGCTAACATGCTAACAAGCTAACATGATAACAAGCTAACATGCCAACATGCTAACATGCTAACAAGCTAACATGGTAACATACTAACAAGCTCACAAGTTAAAATGCTAACAAGCAAACATACTAACAAGCTAACATGCTAACATGCTAACAAGCTGTGTTAATGTGTGAATTTTCTGTGAATGTTAACAAGCTAACATACTGACAAACAAACATTGTAACAAGCTAACATGCTAACAAGCCAATATGCTAACAAGCTAACATGCTAACAAGCTGTGTTAATGTGTGAATTTTCTGTGAACGTTAACATGCTAACAAGCAAATATGCTAACATGCTAACAAGCTAACATGCCAACAAGCCAAAATGCTAACAAGCTAATGTACTGACAAGCCAATATGTTAACAAGCTAACAGGACAGGAAGTAAAATTAGACGACCTTCAGCAAAAGTGGGTCTCTTGGTTCTGAGCCCAGACATGAAGCCGGTCTGAGGTCAGCCAATCAACACTCCTCTCATTCCAGACCGGACCGGCACTTAGACTGGAATGTGGCTCGCAGACCACATGACCCGCTGGTGTGAGGCTCCTTCAAAATAAAGTTAGCGCTCAGTAAAACCAGGGCCAGCTGTCTCCGTCAGGACCAGAACTGACAGCCAGGGTGAACTTCCGACCCTTTCCCGCCGCAAAATATGTTTTATTTTGAAAGTCCAGTCCCACCAAAAGATGTTTTATTTTGAAAGTCCAGTCCCACCATTTAGGTTCCTGGTCTGGAACTCACAAGACCAGAGGACCGCCTCACTAACCTTCTTGTGGGACTTCAAAGAGCGCCCGGGGGGAGGGGGCGTGTCCTGATTGACATTTTTACACACACACACACACACACACACACACACACACACACACACACACACACACACACACACACACACACACACACACACACGAAAGGCCCGGGATCTAACGGCGGACGTGGACGTCAGGTCCAATCCCGCCCGGCCCCCATCACCACCGACATGAAAGCCATCAGAGCTCAAAGGAGGTGTGGCTTATTCAACTATTGTCTCCAATAACCATCAAACTCCGCCCCTTTCACCTTGCCTGTCAAACACACACACACACACACATGTACACACACACTCATTTAACACACTTAAACACACACACTCACACACTCATTTAAACACACATTCACACACGCTTGCTTACACACACACACACACACACACACACTCATTTAACACAAACACACACTCATTTAACACAAACACACACACATTTAACAAACTTAAACACACATACACACACTCATGTAACACACTTAAACACACACGTGTACACACACAAACACACATATGCTCACTCATTTAAACACGCACAAACTCATTTAACACACACACACACACACTCATTCAACACACTTAAACACACACTCATTCAACACACTTAAACACACACTCATTCAACACACACACTAATTTACACACACACCTACACACACACACACATTTAAACAGACACTCATTTACATGTTGTGTGAATGCCGTGTTAATGTGTGAGTAGATGTGTGAATGTTGTGTAGATGTGTGAATGTTGTGTAGATGTGTGAATGTTGTGTGAAAGTTGTGTTAATGTTGTGTGAGTAATTGTGTGAATGTTGTGAGGATGCTGTGTGAATGTTGAGTGAATACTGTGTGAATGTTGTCTAGATGTGTGAATGTCGTGTAGATGTGTGAATGTTGTCTAGATGTGTGAATGTCGTGTAAATGTGTGAATGTCGTGTATATGTGTGAATGTTGTGAGGATGTTGAGTGAATGTTGTGTGGATGTTGCTATTATTGCGTGAATGTTGTGTGAGTAATTGTGTGGATGTTGTGCAGATGTGTGAATGTTGTCTAGATGTGTGAATGTTGTCTAGATGTGTGAATGTCGTGTAGATGTGTGAATGTTGTCTAGATGTGTGAATGTCGTGTAGATGTGTGAATGTTGTCTAGATGTGTGAATGTCGTGTGTATGTGTGAATGTTGTGAGGATGTTGAGTGAATGTTGTGTGAATGTTGTGTGGATGTTGTGTGGATGTTGCCATTGTTGCATTAATGTTGTGTGAGTAATTGTGTGGATTTTGTGTAGATGTGTGAATGTGGTGTAGATGTGTGAATTTTGTGTCAATGTTGTGTGAGTAATTGTGCGAATTTTGTGTAGATGCTGTAGGAATGTTGTGTGGATGTTGTGAGGATGTGTGAATGTTGAGTGAATACTGTGTGAATGTTGTCTAGATGTGTGAATGTTGTCTAGATGTGTGAATGTTGAGTGAATGTTGTATGGATGTTGTGTGAATGTTGCGTGAGTGTTGTGTTGGTGTGTGAGTAATTGTGTGAATGTTGTGTAGATGAATGTTGTGTTAATGTTGTGTAGATGGGTGGATGTTGTTTGAATGTTGTGTGAGTAATTGTGTGAAAGTTACGTAGAAGTGTGATTGTCGTGTGAATATTGTGCGAATGTTGTGTTGATGTGTGAATGTTGTGTTAATGTTGTGTGAGTAATTGTGCGAATGTTGTGTAGATGCTGTAGGAATGTTGTGTGGATGTTGTGAGGATGTGTGAATGTTGAGTGAATACTGTGTGAATGTTGTCTAGATGTGTGAATGTTGAGTGAATGTTGTATGGATGTTGTGTGAATGTTGTGTGAGTGTTGTGTTGGTGTGTGAGTAATTGTGTGAATGTTGTGTAGATGAATGTTGTGTTAATGTTGTGTAGATGGGTGGATGTTGTTCGAATGTTGTGTGAGTAATTGTGTGAAAGTTATGTAGAAGTGTGATTGTTGTGTGAATATTGTGCGAATGTTATGTTGATGTGTGAATGTTGTGTTAATGTTGTGTGAGTAATTGTGCGAATGTTGTGTAGATGCTGTAGGAATGTTGTGTGGATGTTGTGAGGATGTGTGAATGTTGAGTGAATACTGTGTGAATGTTGTCTAGATGTGTGAATGTTGAGTGAATGTTGTATGGATGTTGTGTGAATGTTGTGTGAGTGTTGTGTTGGTGTGTGAGTAATTGTGTGAATGTTGTGTAGATGAATGTTGTGTTAATGTTGTGTAGATGGGTGGATGTTGTTCGAATGTTGTGTGAGTAATTGTGTGAAAGTTATGTAGAAGTGTGATTGTTGTGTGAATATTGTGCGAATGTTATGTTGATGTGTGAATGTTGTGTTAATGTTGTGTGAGTAATTGTGCGAATGTTGTGTAGATGCTGTAGGAATGTTGTGTGGATGTTGTGAGGATGTGTGAATGTTGAGTGAATACTGTGTGAATGTTGTCTAGATGTGTGAATGTTGTGTAGATGTGTGAATGTTGAGTGGATGTTGTGTGGATGTTGTGTGAATGTTGTGTGAGTGTTGTGTTGGTGTGTGAGTAATAGATTGAATGTTGTGTAGATGAATGTTGTGTTAATGTTGTGTAGATGGGTGGATGTTGATTGAATGTTGTGTGAGTAATTGTGTGAAAGTTATGTAGAAGTGTGATTGTTGTGTGAATATTGTGCGAATGTTGTGTTGTGTGAATGTTGTGTTAATGTTGTGTGAGCAATTGTGTGAATGTTGTGTACATGCTGTGTGAATGTTGGGTGAATGTTTTGTGCATGTTGTGTGAATAATGAGTTAATGTTGTGTGAGTAATTGTGTGAATGTTGTGTGAATATTGTGTGAATGTTGTGTGAGTAATTCCGTGAATGTTGAGTACATGCTGTGTAAATGTTGAGTGAATGTTTAATGCGTGCATGTTGTGTGAATATTGTGTTAATGTTGTGGTAATGTTGTGTTAATGATGTGTGAATGTTGTGTTCATTTTGAGTGCATGTTGTGTGTATTTTGTATGACTGTTGTGTGCATGTTGTGTTAATGTGTTAATTGTGTGTGTGTGTTGTGTGATCCGTGATGGTTCTGAAATGAAAGTGGATCTGGGATCCAGGTTGTCCAAAGTTGTGTTGTTGTGTTTGCTGGTTGCCATGGTGACGGAGCAGCCCACTGTTGTTGTTTACCAAGAGAAGCAACACAACAAGTGCACCTCAACGCGTTGTTAGTCCGAAGGACAACGTTACCACGGCAACCGTGTCCTCCAAGACATGTGGAGGGTCACATGATCGCGTGAAAAGTTGTGTAACCGCTCGACAACAGCGACGCACAAAGGGTCAAAGTCACTTACCTCGATATTATTTTGGAAACGCAAAGAAAGAAGACCAAGTCAACGCTCCTGCATCCCCACGCGCGCTACTTTGTGTGTGTGTGTGTGTGTGTGTGTGTGTGTGTGTGTGTGTGTGTGTGTGTGGCCTTTCATGGGGTGTGTGGGAGGTTGGGGGGACAACAGTTGCAAAGGTTATTTTTAGCTGAACCTCACCCACCCCGACACACACACACACACACACAAACCCACCCACACACACACACACACACACACACAAACCACACACACACACACACACACACACACACACACACACACACACACACACACACACACACACACACACACACACACAGTGTTGGTGACAGCTGTGAGGAATGAAGGTTGTAAAAAAGTTGAGTCTCCCTCGTCTCCTTGCTCTCTACTTCCCAGCATTCCACAGCGATGACATCACCAGCATTCCACAGGGATGACATCACCGTGTGACCTTTCATGCTTCAGCAACACCCCGCACTACTCAAAGCATGCCTTGCCTACAAGCTAACACACTAACAAGCAAACACGCTACCATGCTACCAAATAACAAGTTAATATGCCAACATGCTAACACGCTAACATGCTAACAAGCTAACACGCTCACATGCCAACACGTTAACAAGCTAGCATGCTAACAAGCTAACATAATAATAAGCCAATATGCTAACATGCTAATAAGCTAACAAGCTAACATGCTAACAAGTTAACTACCATGCTAACAAGCGAACATGCTAGCATGCTAACAAGTTAACACATTGACAAGCTAACATTTTATCAAGCTAACATGCTAACCAGCTAACATGCAAACAAGCCAATATGCTAACATGCTAATAAGTTAACATGTTAACAAGCTGACATGTTAACAAGCTAACAAGCTAACATTTTAACAAGCTAACATGCTAACCAGCTAACAGGCAAACAAGCCAATATGCTAACATGCGAATAAGTTAACATGTTAACAAGCTGACATGTTAACAAGCTAACATGCTAACAAGCTAACACGCTCACATGCCAACACGTTAACAAGCTAGCATGCTAACAAGCTAACATACTAACAAGCCAATGTGCTAGCATGCTAACAAGTTACCATGCTAGCATGTTAATAAGCTAACAAGCTAACAAGTTAACTACCATGCTAACAAGCTAACATTCTAACAAGCGAACATGCTAGCATGCTAACAAGTTAACACGTTAACAAGCTAACATTATAAAAAGCTAACATGCTAACCAGCTAACATGCTAACAAGCCAATATGCTAACATGCTAATAAGTTAACATGTTAACAAGCTGAGATGTTAACATGCTAACAAGCAAACATGCTAGCATGCTAACAAGTTAACACGTTGACAAGCTAACATTTTAACAAGCTAACATGCTAACAAGCCAATATGCTAACATGTGAATAAGTTAACATGTTAACAAGCTGAGATGTTAACATGCTAACAAGCAAACATGCTAGCATGCTAACAAGTTAACATGTTGGCAAGCTAACATTTTAACAAGCTAACATGCTAACCAGCTAACATGCTAACAAGCCAATATGCTAACATGCTAATAAGTTAACATGTTAACAAGCTGAGATGTTAACATGCTAACAAGCGAACATGCTAGCATGCTAACAAGTTAACATGTTGGCAAGCTAACATTTTAACAAGCTAACATGTTAACCAGCTAACATGCAAACAAGCCAATATGCTAACAAGTTAACATGCTGACATCTTAACAGGCTAACATGCTAACAAGCCAATATGCTAACATGCTAATAAGTTAACATGTTATCAAGCTAACATGCTAACAAGCCAATATGCTAACATGCTAATAAGTTAACATGTTAACAAGCTAACGTGTGCATGTTAATGTTGTATGCATGTTGTGTTAAAGTTGTGTGAATGTTGTGTTAATGTTGTGTTGTGTGACTTTTGTGTGATTAATGTGTAGATGTTGTGTGAATGTTGTATATCGTTGTGTTAATGTTGTATGCATTGAATGCATGAATTTTACGTGGACGTTGTGATTGTTGCGTGATTATTTTGTGCATGCTGTGTGAATGTTTTGTGATTGCTGTGTGAATGTTGTGTGAGTGTCGTGTTAATCCTGTATGCATGTTGTGTGCATGCTGTGTGAATGTCGGCTAATGTTGTGAGATTTTTGTGTAAATAATGTGTAGATGTTGTGTGAATGTAGTGTTAATGTTGTGTAAATGTATACTTGTGTTAATGTTGTGTGAATGTAGTGTGAATGCCGTGTAAATGTTGTATACTTGTGTTAATGTTGTGTGAATGTAGTGTGAATGTCGTGTAAATGTTGTATACTTGTGTTAATGTTGTGTGAATGTAGTGTGAATGTCGTGTAAATGTTGTATACTTGTGTTAATGTTGTGTGAATGTAGTGTGAATGTTGTATACTTGTGTTAATGTTGTGTGAATGTAGTGTGAATGTTGTATACTTGTGTTAATGTTGTGTGAATGTAGTGTGAATGTCGTGTAAATGTTGTATACTTGTGTTAATGTTGTGTGAATGTAGTGTTAATGTTGTGTAAATGTTGTATACTTGTGTTAATGTTGTGTGAATGTAGTGTTAATGTTGTGTAAATGTTGTATACTTGTGTTAATGTTGTGTGAATGGTGTGTAAATGTTGTATACTTGTGTTAATGTTGTGTGAATGTAGTGTTAATGTTGTGTAAATGTTGTATACTTGTGTTAATGTTGTGTGAATGTAGTGTGAATGTCGTGTAAATGTTGTATACTTGTGTTAATGTTGTGTGAATGTAGTGTTAATGTTGTGTAAATGTTGTATACTTGTGTTAATGTTGTGTGAATGTTGTGTAAATGTTGTATACTTGTGTTAATGTTGTGTGAATGTAGTGTTAATGTTGTGTAAATGTTGTATACTTGTGTTAATGTTGTGTGAATGTAGTGTGAATGTCGTGTAAATGTTGTATACTTGTGTTAATGTTGTGTGAATGTAGTGTTAATGTTGTGTAAATGTTGTATACTTGTGTTAATGTTGTGTGAATGTAGTGTGAATGTCGTGTAAATGTTGTATACTTGTGTTAATGTTGTGTGAATGTAGTGTGAATGTCGTGTAAATGTTGTATACTTGTGTTAATGTTGTGTGAATGTAGTGTGAATGTTGTGTAAATGTTGTATACTTGTGTTAATGTTGTGTGAATGTAGTGTGAATGTCGTGTAAATGTTGTATACTTGTGTTAATGTTGTGTGAATGTAGTGTGAATGTTGTGTAAATGTTGTATACTTGTGTTAATGTTGTGTGAATGTAGTGTGAATGTCGTGTAAATGTTGTATACTTGTGTTAATGTTGTGTGAATGTAGTGTTAATGTTGTGTAAATGTTGTATACTTGTGTTAATGTTGTGTGAATGTAGTGTGAATGTTGTGTAAATGTTGTATACTTGTGTTAATGTTGTGTGAATGTAGTGTGAATGTCGTGTAAATGTTGTATACTTGTGTTAATGTTGTGTGAATGTTGTGTTAATGTTGTGTTAATGTTGTGTTAATGTTGTGTGAATGTAGTGTGAATGTCGTGTAAATGTTGTATACTTGTGTTAATGTTGTGTGCATGTTGTGTTAATGTTGTGTTAATGTTGTGTTAATGTTGTGTTAATGTTGTGTGAATGTTGTGTGCATGGTGGATCAGTTCCTTGTGATCCAAGATGGTTCTGGAATGAAAGTGGATGTCAATCAGGATCCAGGACGTCCAAAGACTTTGTTGTCATGTCTGCTTTCTTCAATCAGATGATGTACTCACTTTGTCCACAAGATGGCGCCACAGTCGGACTGATACATACATACTGACTGATAGATAGTGATTGATAGATAGTGATTGATAGATAGTGATTGATAGATAGTGATTGATAGATAGTGACTGATAGATAGTGATTGATAGATAGTGATTGATAGATAGTGACTGATAGATAGTGATTGATAGATAGTGATTGATAGATAGTGACTGATAGATAGTGATTGATAGATAGTGATTGATAGATAGTGATTGATAGATAGTGACTGATAGATAGTGATTGATAGATAGTGATTGATAGATAGTGATTGATAGATAGTGACTGATAGATAGTGATTGATAGATAGTGATTGATAGATAGTGACTGATAGATAGTGATTGATAGATAGTGATTGATAGATAGTGATTGATAGATAGTGACTGATAGATAGTGATTGATAGATAGTGATTGATAGATAGTGATTGATAGATAGTGACTGATAGATAGTGATTGATAGATAGTGATTGATAGATAGTGATTGATAGATAGTGATTGATAGATAGTAGGTAGTCTACACCCCTGCTACAGGAAATGTAAAAAGGCGTTTGGATCATTGGGACCACGTTAGAGAACATTGACGTGACAAACTTGGACTTGTTGTCCCCTGAGAGA